>NW_026974535.1:300000-513436 GCF_015220805.1 Pogoniulus pusillus | reverse complement strand
CTCAGTCATCCACAATGCACTGGAGAAAGGTAAAGCTCCAGAGCACATACAGTTCATTGACAGCATCATTGTGTGGGGCCAAACTGCTGAGGAAGTCTTCGAGACAGGTAACAAAATCATTGACATTCTGTTGCAAGCAGGTTTTGCCATTAAGAGAGACAAGGTCAAAGGACCTGCCAAAGAAATTCAGTTTCTGGGAGTGCGGTGGCAGGATGGTCGCCGTCACATTCCACAAGGATGTGATCAACAAAGTCTCCAACATGGCAGTTCCCATCAGTAAGAAGGACAACCTTTTTTTCTTAGGTGTGGTGGGATTTTGGAGACTACATATTCCTAGTTTCAGTCAAATTGTCAAACCTCTGCACGAAGTCACTCGTAAGAAAAACAATTTCGAGTAGGGACCTGAACAACAAGCAGCCTTTGATCAGATCAAACGAGAAGTAGTCCATGCAGTGGGCTTGGGACCTGTGCGATCTGGTCCGGACATTAAGAACATTCTGTACACGGCTGCCAGTGACAATGTCCAACTTGGAGCCTTTGGCAGAGAGCTCCAAATGAGATACGTGGTCGCCCACTTGGTTTCTGGGGGCGTGGCTACAGAGGTTCAGAGGCAAATTACACCCCAACAGAGAAAGAGATGCTAGCAGCATATGAAGGGGTGAAAGCAGCTTCTGAAGTGATTGGAACTGAGTCACAATTGCTTCTAGCTCCTAGACTGCCAGTTCTAAACTGGATGTTCAAAGGCAAATGTTCATCACCGCATCATGCCACAGATGCAACCTGGTCTAAATAGATGGCTTTGATAACCCAATGAGAACAATTGGGTAATCATAGAATCATAGAATCATAGAATCAACCAGGTTGGAAGAGACCTCCAAGATCATCCAGTCCAACCTATCACCCAGCCCTAACCAATCAACTAGACCATGACACTAAGTGCCTCATCCAGTCTTTTCTTGAAGACCCCCAGGGACGGCGCCTCCACCACCTCCCTGGGCAGCCCATTCCAATGGGAAATCACTCTCTCTGTGAAGAACTTCTTCCTAATATCCAGCCTATACCTACCCTGGCACAACTTGAGACTGTGTCCCCTTGTTCTATTGCTGGTTGCCTGGGAGAAGAGGCCACTCCCCACCTGGCTACAATGCCCCTTCAGGTAGTTGTAGACAGTAATAAGATCACCTCTGAGCCTCCTCTTCTCCAGGCTAAACAGGCCCAGCTCCCTCAGCCTCTCCTCATAGGATTTGTGCTCCAGGCCCCTCACCAGCTTTGTTGCCCTTCTCTGGACATGTTCCAGCACCTCAACATCTTTCTTGAATTGAGGGGCCCAGAACTGGACACAGTACTCAAGGTGTGGCCTGACCAGTGCTGAGTACAGGGGCAGAATAACCTCCCTTGTCCTACTGGCCACACTGTTCCTGATGCAAGCCAGGATGCCATTGGCTCTCTTGGCCACCAGGGCACACTGCTGGCTCATCTTCAGCTTACTATCTATCAGTACCCCCAGGTCCCTTTCCTCCAGGCTGCTCTCCAGCCACTCAGTCCCCAGCCTATAGCGCTGCTTGGGGTTGTTGTGGCCAAAGTGCAGAACCCTGCACTTGGCCTTGTTAAATCTCATCTCATTGGCCTCTGCCCACCCATCCAGCCTGTCCAGGTCCCTCTGCAGGGCTCTCCTATCTTCCAACAGATCAACACCTGCTCCTAGCTTGGTGTCATCTGCAAACTTACTGATGCTGAACTCAATGCCCTCGTCCAGATCATCAATAAAGATATTGAACAGGACTGGGCCCAGCACTGATCCTTGGGGAACACCACTAGTGACTGGCTGCCAACTGGATGTGGCACCATTCACCACCACTCTCTGAGCTCTGCCATCCAGCCAGTTCTTGATCCAGCACAGAGTGAATCTGTCCAAACCATGAGCTGCCAGCTTGGCTAGGAGCTTCTTGTGGCAGACAGTGTCAAAGGCTTTGCTGAAGTCCAAGTAGACTACATCCACAGCCTTCCCCACATTCACCAGGCCGGTAACCTGATTATAAAAGGAGATCAGGTTGGTGAGGCAGGACCTGCCCTTCCTAAACCCATGCTGGCTGGGCCTGATACCTTGGCTATCCTGTAGGTGCTTTGTGATGGCACCCAGGATTACCTGTTCCATGACCTTGCCTGGCACTGAGGTCAGGCTCACAGGTCTGTAGTTTTCTGGCTCCTCCTTACGACCCTTCTTGTGGATGGGTATCACATTGGCCAGCTTCCAGTCTTCAGGGACCTCTCCAGTGAGCCAGGACTGCTGATAAATGATGGAGAGTGGCTTGGCCAGCTCAGCTGCCAGCTCTCTCAGCACCCTAGGGTGGATCCCATCCGTTCCCATGGACTTGTGAGGATCCAAATGACGCAGCAGGTCCCTTACTGCTTCCTCATGGATTAGAGGGGGACTGTACTGGTCCCTGACTCCATCCACCACTTCAGGAGTCCAGCTGTCCTGGAGACAACCTGTCCCACTAGTGAAGATTGAGGCAAAGAAGGTGTTAAGCACCTCTGCCTTTTCCTCATCCTTTGTCACTATGTTCCCCTCTCTATCTAGTAAGGACTGGAGGTTGTCCTTGGCCCTTCTCTGCCATTCATATATTTAAAGAAACACTTTTTATTTTCCTTGGCAGCCGTGGCCAGCCTGAGCTCCAAGTGGGCTTTTGCCTCTCTAATTTTTCCTCTACAAGACCTAGCAACTTCCTTGAACTTCTCCTGGGACACCTCCCCTCTTCTCCAAAGGTGATACACTCTCTTTTTAATCTTTAATTCCTTCAGCAGCTCCCTGCCCATCCAGCCTGGCTGCCTCCCTCGTCGGCTCATCTTCCGGCTCAGTGGCACTGCTGCTCCTGTGCCTTCAGGAGTTCTTTCTTGAAGCAGCTCCAACCTTCCTGGACCCCTTTGTTTCTAAGGGCTATTTCCCAAGGAACTTTCTGAATTAGTTCCTTAAATAGGCTGAAGTCTGCCCTTCGGAAGTCCAGTGTGGAGGTTCTGTTGATGCCCCTCCTGGTTTCTCCATGTATTGAAAATTCAATAATTTCATGGTCACTGGACCCCAGGCAGCCTCCAACCACCACATCCCCTACCAGCCCCTCTCTATTTGTGAGCAGCAGGTCAAGCAGGGCTGCCCCCCTGGAAGACTCACGTAACAGCTGGGATAGGAAGTTGTCTTCCACACATTGCAGAAACCTTCTAGACTGCTTCTTCTCTGCAGTGTTTAAGTCCCAGCAGATGTCTGGTACGTTAAAGTCGCCCACCAGAACAAGGGCAGGTGATCTTGAGGCAGCCTCCCGTTGCTTAAAGAGTAATAAATCAACCTCTTCTTCCTGGTTGGGTGGTCTGTAACAGACTCCAACCAGGATATCAGCCTTGTTGGCCTTTGCCTTAAGTCTCACCCATAATGACTCAACTTGATCATCCTTGATTTCTACCTCCATGACATCCAGAGTATCCCTAATATACAGAGCCACTCCCCTGCCCTTTCTCCCTTGCCTGTCTCTCCTGAAGAGTCTGTAGCCATTGATCACAGCACACCAATCATGTGAGCCATCCCACCATGTTTCAGTGATGGCGACAATATCATAGTTTTCCTCCAGCACCAGAGCTTCCAGTTCCTCTTGTTTGTTACCCATACTGCGTGCATTAGTGTACATGCACTTCAGCTGGGCTGCTGCTTTTACTCCTAGCTCTAGCCTACCATCCTCAATTCCCTTTGATTTATCTCTGGTGCTGTCATGTTTAACCCCCTCCCCCTTCCATTCTAGTTTAAAGCCCTCTCAACAAGCCCAGTCAGCTTATGTGCCAGGGTCCTTCTCCCCTTCTGTGATAGTTGTATCCCATCTGCTGATTGCAGACCTGTGGCAAGATGAAGTTCCCCAAGATCAAAGAATCCAAAGTTATGTTGGATGCACCAACCTCTGAGCCACTTGTTCATCAAATATGCTTTCCTGTTCTTCTCTGTATTCCAGCCTGTAACTAAGGGTATTGAGGAAAAGATTACCTGTGCCCCTGCTCCCTCAACTGCTTTCCCCAGTGTCTTAAAGTCCCTTTTGATAGCTTTTAGCCCTCTGTTATTAATCTCATCGTTCCCTGCCTGTATAACTAATAAGGGATAGTAATCAGAGGGCTGCACTACAGTAGGCAGCCTCCTGGTAACATCCCTGACCCAGGCTCCAGGGAGGCAGCAGACCTCCCTGTGGAAGGGGTCTGGCCGGCATATGGGGCCCTCTGTTCCCTGCAGAAGGGAGTCACCAATAACAATTACCCTCCTCTTTTTCTTCTGGGTACTTGTTCTGATGCGAGGGGGCAACTGATTTGTCTCAGTTGCCCTCCCAGCCGGTGATGCTTCTGTGTGCTCCAGGATCACCTCATCCTCAACCTCTAGTGCCCTATATCTGTTATGCAAGGGCAGCTGGGGATGTGAAGATGGCTGGAAGGGTTTTCCCTTGCCCCTTCTGGCAGGCACCTGCATCCATTCTTCTTGGTTGCTCTGTTTGTCTCCCTCTGGCAAGGGGGACTGCAGAGCATGGTGCTCTCTTTTACATTCCCTTTCAGCCTTTAGGCGTTCCACCTCTCCCTTGAGTTCAGCCACCAGGTTAAGCAGACAATCAATCTGCTCACACCTAATGCAGCCATTGCCTGTGTCGAGTGCCAGGCTCCAGCACTCCTCACATCCAGACGTCTGGACACCTGCATTCCTACAGGTGGGCTCTGTTTGGGTGCCCACAGTTTTACAAGTATTATACAGCTTGGACCTAGTTCGAACCATGTCTGCTATCCTGAAGGTCCGATGGGAGTTGTTAGGTATGGGGTTGGTTTTTTTTTTTTTTTTTTTCCTTTCAGCGGCACGCGCTGCGCTAAGCAGAGACACCTCTGCCACTCCTCGTTTAAATGTTCCTCTCGCCAGGCACCGCCATCTAACTCACCTTCCTGCGAGCACTTAGCGCCTGCTTGCTGCTCCCTGCCTCCCTCTGGGCTCCTCAGATCGAGAGAGCCTCAAAAAAGAGGAGAAAAAAGCCTGCGAGAAAGCGCGTTTCAGCTGAGCTAGCCTCGGTCCTGCTCTCCTGCCGAACCAGGCTGTGGTAATCTTGATCGACCTGGTCTAGTGGAGGTGATCACCAACTGGCTGCAAGGCACAGACTGTACCAAACCTCCAGAGGAGAAAATAACCCGTGCTGAAGAAGCTCCTCTCTATGGTGATCTCACTGATCAGGAAAAGAACTATGCTTTGTTCACAGATGGTTCCTGTCATATTGTTGGGAACAAGTGAAGATGGAAGTCAGCAGTCTGGAGTCCTACCAGAAGAGTTACCGAAGCAAGAGATGGAGAATGAGAATCCAGTCAGCTTGCTGAGGTAAAAGCTGTCCAACTTGCTCTTGATGTGGCTGAACGTCAAAATTGGCCTATCCTTTACCTCTACACAGACTCATGGATGGTATCCAATGTGCTATGAGGTTGGCTAAAGGACTGGAAGAAGCATGGTTGGCAGAGGAAAGGAAAGCCTATTGTGATGGTTTGGGCTCTTACCCGCCCCCCCACACTTTTTGAATTTGCCCCAGCTAACTCAGATGGCCTCTGGGAATATAAATGAAGCTATTTATTTTACAGCAGCAAATATACAAGCAGCTATTTACAATATATACAGTTATATACAGAAATATACAAAGGATAAACAATACAAAAGCACAACTCCCCTCCCAGAAACCTGAGTCCCCAGGAGGTGCTCTCAAACCACCCCAACACCTCCCCCGGCCCTCTCAACCTTACCCCAGTTCTCAGGAAGAAGAGAGGTGCAGCCAAGAGGTTTGGGAGCAAGGTTAGTGGGAGCAGGGTGTCATGGAGGGTAGCAGAAGCCCTTAGCAGGCCTCCCTGTTGTGAAAGTTACAATGTCTCACATTAATGCCAAGAGCCTTGCAAAACCAAAAGAATCCTTCAGTCCCATGAGAAAGTCTCTCCCTAGTCGAGATAAAAGGTAAACAATGGCCACTGTTTTGGTTGGGGGAATGGCAGTTCTCATGCCCGCTCGACACCTGGTGTGGGCCGAACTTGGGGTGGTCTTAGAAGTTGTTTTGGTAAAAATTGCCCAATTATATGGGTTAATTATTATTTGTGCCAATCTGTAAGAATAACCTAAAATAGCCTGGACTGGTGGGTTACACCTCTTTTGAACATTATAAAAATGGTGTGCCTTCCTGGATCCGGAGCTTGCTGGTACCTGCTCCTACCTGCTTGCTCACTAGCCTGCCTGCTTGCCTCGCTTCTGCTCCAGTTACCTCACATTCCTGATCGACCCTGCCCGACGAGGCCTGAAACCCGCTTGGGCCCGATCCTGACGAACAAAGGGACACCGCCCAAACTTCGAATCCTGCTAATCTGAACCGCTGAATCGTGAGTAAACCAAAGAAAGAACTCCTCACCTAAAGACTGAGTAACTTTAAAGACTCAAAAGAACTCTAAAGAAATCACAGACTCTCCTTTATCTGCTATTTTCTGAAATGTTATTCTACAACTTCAATCCTAAAAGAACTCACGTGGGGAATTTAGTTCAGGAGGGGGATCTCCGTGTTTGAGCAATAAATCACTTGAAAATCCACAAGTGAGTCTCCACGTATTTTCCCCACAACCTCCCAAACTACCTTCCGTGACACAGGGTTAATGAGATGTGACTAGGTCTGAAGGCAAAGGCAGAATGAAAGACAAAATGGAGAATTCTCAGCGTGACTGTGAGTGAAGAGACACAATTGTTTTTCATTTCACTGCCCATTAACTAGTTCTTTTACCAAAACATTCTAGCTTGCTTCAAACTAGCACACCTATTTGGTGTGCTGATCTATGGCAGGACATTGATGCACGGCTGGAGAGAATTCCAGTGAAGGTGCAGCACGTAGACGCACACATGCCTAAGAGCAGAGATATTGAGGAACACCAACACAACCAGCAGGCAGATCAAGCTGCTAAGATTTCTCAAGTTGATACCAACTCTGATCTTGACCTTGATTGGAAACACCGAGGTGAACTGTCCCTAGCTCGGTGGGCCCAAGACTCATCTGGACATCAAGGCAGAGATGCAACATACCAATGGGCACGCGATAGGTCAATTGACTTGTCCATGGATGCTATCACCCAAGTCATCCATGACTGTGACATTTGTGCTGCTATTAAGCAGGCTAAGCCAATCAAGCCCTTACGGTATGGCGAGAGATGGTCAAAGTCCAAGTATGGAGAAGCCTGGCAGATTGACTACATCACTTTGCCTCGATCTCGTTCTGGCAAGCAGTATGTGCTAACGATGGTAGAGGCCAGCACCGGATAGCTGGAAACCTATCCAGTTCCACATGCTACTGCACGTAACACCATTCTTGGCTTGGAGAGGCAAAGCACGTGGAGACATGGAACTCCAGAGAGAATTGAGTCAGACAATGGCACTCATTTCAAGAACAATCTTGTGAAAAACTGGGCCAAAGAGCACGGCATTGAGTGGATCTATCACATACCCTACTATGCACCAGCTTCAGGGAAGATTGAACGCTACAACGGTTTGCTGAAAACCACCCTAAAAGCCATGGCGGGTGGAACTCTGAAAAACTGGGACAAACATTTAGCACAAGCTACCTGGTTGGTAAATAGTAGAGGTTCAGTAAACAGAGCAGGACCTGCACAATCAGACTTGGTCCAAACAGTAGACGGTGATAAAGTTCCTGTTGTAGGTGAAAAGAATCTGTTAGGGAAAACTGTTTGGGTATTTTCTCCTTCGGGCAAAGGGAAACCTGTCCGAGGGGTGGTGTCTGCTGAAGGTCCTGGTCACACCTACTGGGTAATGCAGGAGAATGGTGAAATCCAGTGTATTCCACAGAGAAATCTAACCTTAGCTGAGAGAGTTTAAATTCAGAGTGTATAATACAACCTGTTAGGAGTTTTCTGTTCTAGGTAACATTGGCGTCCAACACTGAATGAATCTACAGTACATGAGCACGAACCCAACGTCACCTGGAAGTCCCTGTTCTCATCTCATCTGTGAGGAGACAAACTGTTCTGAGCTTTTGAATCACCTACATCTGAGATAGCTGGAATGAAGTGTGAACTGAACTTGTAATATTCATTAGTGTAAATGTTGGTTTAGATTAGATCAGATAGTTCTTAGCAATACTCTGAGCGAAGTAGACAGGGGTGGATTGTGCTAGTTTGAAGCAGGCTAGAATGTTTTGGTGAAAAGAACTAGACGATAGGCTATGAAAGGAAAACAATGGTGATGTCTCCTTCCCTCAGAGTCTCGCTGAAGAAGAATGTAAACATTAGATAACACTTTCACCATTTTGCCTTCACACTCTGGCTGGGCTTTGACTGAGCTGCATCTCCTTAACCTCACCTGCCACTAACCTTGCTTCTTAACCTCTTGGCTGCACCTCTGTTCTTCCTTAGGACTGGGGTAACGTCGAGAGGGGCAGGGGGAAGGTGCAGGGGTGGTTGAGAGTCCCTCCTGGGGACTCAGGTTTCTGGGAGGGGAGTTGTGTTTCTGTATTACCTTTTCATTTGTATATTTCTGTATATGTTGTAAATATCTGTTTGTATATTGTGCTAGCTGTAAATAAATAGCTTCGTTTATATTCCCAGAACCCGATTGAGTCTAGCTGGGTATTTTTAAAATGTGGGGGGGGCGGGTAACACCAAAACCACCACAGAAGCTCCGTGAGTTGCACACATAGGAAGCTAGAGGGACTCTGTATACCGCATCTAGCCAGAGCACTGGAGAGATGTGGAAAACGCAATGTGGGACTGAGTTGCTGCTGACGGTAGAGCCGTTAAAATTGCTCAGTCGTTGTCTTAGCAGACACAAACAGCCCACCGACAAGGTGCAATGGCTGCCGCACATGACCGGGAACTGCCCAGACCGAGATCCGTAATGGTGGCTTCCGATAGGCGCTCAGCAGCAGAAGCCACGAAAGTTTCCTTAGTTTGAAAAAGTTTTCGGGACTGCCACAACGCAGCTCAGCACTGCAGCCCAAGACAGAGTCTGTTGGACTTTTGCCTTGCTTCTCTCGGTGTTGCGTTATGGGGACTGAGGGGAGTGGCTGGAATGGGTACATTAGGAAAAAAAAATCAGTGGGAAAAAGCTACAGGATCCGATTACCATTTCAATGGCTCACACAGCCTCGTTAAATTGCTTAGCTCCGGCCTCTTTTTTTTCCCCTTCGTGTTCCTGCCTTCTGTCTGAGTGAGTGAGAGAGAAACAGAAGTTTAGAAGTTTCTAGAGCAAAGCATCAGGAGGTTGTATTTGGTGAAGCTATAGCTTTAATGCTGAGGTAAAGGACAAGAAACATGACGGAGAGGAAGGATAGTGGTGGACAAGCCAAAAAGGATGGGGGCTGGGCGTGACAGAGGGCTGAGGCAAAGCAGCGAAATCTGCTGCTGAGAATGCCAGCCCCCCCCCCTCCACCTGCAGAGCGACTTGCGGGGCCTGTTCCCCCGTCTCCTTCCTCCCTCCCTATCTCTTTGCAAGTTTTGCTGGACCAGCAGAGCCCCTGGAACTATTTGGGCTGGAAAATTACTGAGGCCACAATCAGACCTCAAAAGATTGACTTACACACATGTCATGGAGGGTAGCAAAAGCTCCCTAACAGGTCTCATGTTGTGCATACTAGTGTCTCACATTGAAGGCCAAAGCATCGTAAAACCCAAAACAATCTTCCAGTCCCATGAGAAGTTGCCTCCCTAGTGAAGATAAGAGGTAAACATTGGCCATTGTTTTTCCAACTGTTGGCCTTGGTTCTCATGCACGCTCAACATCTGGTGTGGGCCGAACTTGGGGTGGTCTTAGAAATTGTTTTGGTAAAAATTGTCCAATTATATGGGTTAATTATAATTTGTGCCAATCTGTAAGAATAACATAAAATTACTTGAAATGCTCGGGCACACCTCTTTAGAAACATTATAAAACAGTGTGCCTGCATGGATCGGGAGCGCCTTTTGCCTGCGTGTCTGCTCGTCTGCTCGCTTGCCTGCCCGCCTGCTGCTCCTGCCCCGGTGACCTCTCACTCCTGATCGGCCTGCTCGAATACAAAGGCCGCAGCAGACGAACCGCCCGCTTCAGCCCAATCCTGACAAAGGAAGGGACACTGCCCAAAGCTTCGAATCCTGCTGAACTGAATTGCTTAACAGTGAGTAAACCATAGAAAAGACTCTTTTACCTAAAGACTGAATAACTTCGGAAGACTCAAAAGAACTCTAAAAATCACAGACTCTCTCTTTTATTTGCCATTTTTTGAAATGTTACTCTGCAACCTCATATCAAAGAATTCACGTGGGTGATTTAGTTCGGGAGGGGGATCTCCGTGTTTGAGCAATAAACCACTTGATCATTACAAGTTAGCCTCGCGTGTTTTCCCCACAACTCTCCCAAACTACCTTCCACGACAACACAGACTTGACAACACTGACAGATGTACAAAAGTTTATGGACAATGTTCAGTGGGTTCGAAAGATAGTGAGAATAACCAAGGAGGACTTAGAACCATTGCTGCCTCAGTTGCTGGGCACAGATGCGCACAGGCGCATCTCGTTAACCACCCAACTGCAGTTGGCAGTCAAGATGACAGCTAATGAATTCCTGACTGGTGTATCCACTCGTCGCCTTACCGATCAACCCCTAGTGCTTCTATGTGTCAATAGGCAGCAACATCCTTTTGCACTCATTGCTCAGTGGCAAAAAAATAAGAGGGAAATTACCAAGGGTAGGAGAGATGCCAGTGCCACTGACAATGAGTGGAAAATCATAGAATGGGTATTCTTGCCCATTCATCCAAAGAACACCATATAGACCCATGCAGAGGCACTTGCTGAACTGATTAAAAGGGATTGGCTTAGAGTCATTGAAATTGATGGAAAGGAGCCAGCTATGACTTGTGTACCACTGACCAGTTGGACTGGTACCTCTACAACTCTGCACCATTACAGGACCCTGTTGGGGTTTACAGGGAAGATAAGTAATGTTTATCCAGCTGGAAGGACCTGGCAGGTAGTTAAAGACCTACAGTGGTTTAGAATTCCAAAATTAAGCCACATACCTGTACTCAGAGAAACAGTATACACAGACACGGGTAGGAACAACAGGAATGCAGTATGTACATGGCATAACAGTGGTCGAAGGCATCATCACCTTATGATAGGAACTAGAGACGACTCACTACAGACCCTAGAATTAACATCAGTAGTGTGGGCATTTAAAAACAGGTCACAAGAGCCACTGAAAGTGGTCATTGACTCTCTTTATGTTGCAGGTGTCATCGCTAGAATTGAAGATTCATTGCTAAAAGCACCAAAAAAGGAAAGACTAGCACAGTTGTTACAAGAACTCAGACATTGCCTCTCGCAGCGAGAGCATAAGCACTGTGTAACTCACATTTGAAGTCAACAGCTTCTGGATTAGGAGAAGGGAATGATAGAGCAGATAACCTAGTGAGCTCCAGTCAGCTAGTTCCCCCAGTAAATGTGTTCAAACAGATAAAGGCAGTCCTGTATTTTTGAAAGCCCTTTTGATGGTAACATATTTTGAAGTTTAGGAGTTTACTGGAAAAGCTGCTAATTGCAATGGGATGAGTATTGAGATGATTTTCAAATCATAGAGTCAACCAGGTTGGAAGAGACCTCCAAGATCATCCAGTCCAACCTATCCCCCAGCCCTAGCCAGTCAACAAGACCATGGCACTAAGTGCCTCATCCAGGCTTTTCTTGAACACCTCCAGGGACGGTGCCTCCACCACCTCCCTGGGCAGCCCATTCCAATGGGAAATCACTCTCTCTGTGAAGAACTTCCTCCTAACATCCAGTCTATACTTTCCCCAGCACAACTTGAGACTGTGTCCCCTTGTTCTGTTGCAGGCTGTGGATGTAGTCCACTTGGACTTCAGCAAAGCCTTTGACACTGTCTGCCACAAGAAGCTCCTGGCCAAGCTGGCAGCTCATGGTTTGGACAGATTCACTCTGTGCTGGATCAAGAACTGGCTGGATGGCAGAGCTCAGAGAGTGGTGGTGAATGGTGCCACATCCAGTTGGCAGCTGTCACTAGTGGTGTTCCCCAAGGATCAGTGCTGGGCCCAGTCCTGTTCAATATCTTTATTGATGATCTGGACGAGGGCATTGAGTCCAGCGTCAGTAAGTTTGCAGATGACACCAAGCTAGGAGCAGGTGTTGATCTGTTGGAAGGTAAGAGAGCCCTGCAGAGGGACCTGGACAGGCTGGATGGGTGGGCAGAGGCCGACGGGATGAGATTTAACAAGGCCAAGTGCAGGGTTCTGCACTTTGGCCACAACAACCCCAAGCATCAGGAACAGTGTGGCCAGTAGGACAAGGGAGGTTATTCTTCCCCTGTACTCAGCACTGGTCAGACCACACCTTGAGTACTGTATCCAGTTCTGGGCCCCTCAATTCAAGAAAGATGTTGAGGTGCTGGAACATGTCCAGAGAAGGGCAACAAAGCTGGTGAGGGGCCTGGAGCACAAATCCTATGAGGAGAGGTTGAGGGAGCTGGGCCTGTTTAGCCTGGAGAAGAGGAGGCTCAGGGGTGATCTTATTACTGTCTACAACTACCTGAAGGGGCATTGTAGCCAGGTGGGGAGTGGCCTCTTCTCCCAAGCAACCAGCAATAGAACAAGGGGACACAGTCTCAAGTTGTGCCAGGGTAGGTATAGGCTGGATATTAGGAAGAAGTTCTTCACAGAGAGAGTGATTTCCCATTGGAATGGGCTGCCCAGGGAGGTGGTGGAGGCACCGTCCCTGGGGGTCTTCAAGAAAAGACTGGATGAGGCACTTAGTGCCATGGTCTAGTTGATTGGTTAGGGCTGGGTGATAGGTTGGACTGGATGATCTTGGAGGTCTCTTCCAACCTGGTTGATTTTATGATTCTATGATTCTCTGCCTTTTCCTCATCCTTTGTCACTACATTCCCCTCTCTATCTAACATGGACTGTAGGTTGTCCTTGGCCCTTCTCTTGCCATTCACATATTTAAAGAAACATTTTTTATTTTCCTTGACAGCCATAGTGTGGCGAGACATCTGACTGAAGTGGAGTGTGTTTAGCACTTGTTAGGCATTGTAGTGGAATATTATGGCAAGAAATTGTTTTTGTAACAGTACAGGTTAATGCTTAATTCTTTCTGTGATGATTCTAAGCTTCTTTTTTTTCCTGAGAATACCGTGGTATTATCTTCTTGAATTTTCTTTGCTTTTTGTTGAATTTCCTTCAGCTGACAGAATTTTAACTTGATAAGATAGGATAAGGCTAAAGGTTTGTAATATGATAATTTTGGAATTTCAGGATATAGGGACATCATGGGATGTTTTTTTCTGCATATCTGGGTAGCACTGGGATCACAAAAAAAAAAAAAAAAGAGAGGGATAAAATCGGGTAGAGAGGAAAGTAGGAAAAGCAGAAAGATTTTTTTTTTTAATTTCTGTAATTACATCACACAGACTAGGCCAATGGATCTGTTAGCCTAGGCAATGAATATGTTTGTTTTTGTTTGTGCATTTGACCATTTATGTTCACAGGCCTTTTCATGGAGACCAGATTGTTACGACCAGCCTGTTTTCTTAAAGTGAGCATAAGTCTTGCTCAGATGGCAGAATTGCAGAAAGAACTTGAAAGGAGCACTGAAATGATGATTGTGTGCGTATAGATCACAAGGCTTTGATCATGGTTAACGAATTTGGGTATTTTCATGAGATTTAATAGCACCTGTTGTAAAGGCCAAAGCCACTTAATTGGCACAGATGGCAATGTGCTTGTTATCTTTTTGCAAGGGCCCTGCAAAAAGATGAGAAACACTGCCTTAATCTCTTAAAGCAAATAAAGGATTGTGGGGGAAAAGGCCTAACAGAATAGCCTGAAAGCAACATCTAGGGCATATCTTTGTATCATATTTAGAAATTAGCAGTTCTTAAGCACAATGGACAGACACAGCTCATAGGTAAGGAGTGTAATCAAAACATCAAGATTTCTGAGAACTATAGAGTGAATGCATAACTATGGGAGTCTGAGAAAGAATATTGGACAACAGATACACCTGTGAATCTAGAACATCGACTGCTACACAGAACCAATGAGGATGTGGCACACAGGCACTCTCCTGTGACTGTGATGATTCATCTGGACTTTTGGTCTTTTGAACCAATGACTTCCTGTCGCTTGCAGAAAAGCTTTTAGGATTGTTAGCTAAGCTTGGGTTGTTAGCTACTAGCAAAAACGCTAACAGGTTTATTCTCTTTCTGATTTTAGCACTATTGATTTGTAGCTGTATCATTTACGCCGGTGTTGAACAGCCTGTGTAAAGTTGAAGATCGAGCCCAGGTTGCTCAAAAGAAAGAGAGGGAAATGTGGAGAGATTTTTGCTAACAGGACATGAAATGATAAACATGAGCAACCCGTGCTGGGAAGTGTGGAAGAATTTCTCGCCAGTCGAGGACATAAAGTCATAAACATAGGTAACTTGCGCTGAGAATGTCCTTGGTTTCCAGCGGGGCCAGGAAACCGAGATGTAAACAACTGAGCACCCCACACACAGCTGTAGTGGGCAGAGACTAGATAACCAGGGGGGCTGGAGTGGGTGGTCTGGAAGGCTGACCCTTAGAATGTTGTGATAAGTTAACCTATGTGCACGTTACATGTAACCTTTCAATTATCACCTGTAACCAATCTTAAGCTGAGCACGCCTCTTGCTAGAACGCATATAAGTCACTGTATTATGGAAATAAAGGGGATTTGACCATCTAACCATATTGGTGAACAAAGAGTCATCTTCCCATAGCGCTCCACCGAACGTGTTCTCCAACAGCTCCCCGACCCCATCCCCCAGTTCAAGAGGCCACTTGCCTTGAACTCCTCCCTCCTTCATCCTTCACCCGTAAAAATTGCTGTACATAATACGATGCTTCTTTTTTAGTTTGCTGGCTTTGTTTGTGGTTCATGGGGGGAGTTTGTTTTTTTGTGGAGTGTTTGTTTGTTTTTATTAGAACTTCTCTGGAGTTTTACCTAAGGGTTCAATTTTAAGTTAAGAAAAGCAAATTATATGGCCAAAAAATAAAAATGCAACTAGCTACCGATTTTAAAGGAAACAAATTTATCCAATTCTGACTTTTAAATTGTCTACTCTCACAAACAGATTTTGCTTTTAATTTTCCATCTCTCAAGAATGCAGAGTGTGTGCATAAGCATCAATTGCTGGCATGACAACTGGCTCAAATTCAAAACTTACTACATACCAAAACATCTTATTTTATACAGGGATGGAATCACTTTCCTGAACTGAAAATGAAAATTGACTTTGTGAGCAAGGAAAGATTTAAAAATATGGAGAAAACCAGAGAACTGACCCCAAAGAAATGTTGTTAGATCAACCCAATCTAAAACTTTTCTATAAAAGATTTCTTGCTTTCAAAACTGATTGAAAAATATTTACACTTTTTTTTTCTTAAAGAAGAGAACAAGAAGAAATTCTAGTCCTACTGCCTGACCAATTTAAGGCTGACCAAAAGTTAAATGATGTCAGTAAAGACACTATCCAAAGGACTCCTAAAACACTGACGGGCTTGAGGCATTGGACACTTCTCTAAAAGCCTGTTCCGATGTTTTCACTATCCTCTCTGTAAAGATATACTTCCTAATGTCTAGTCTGAACCTCCTCTGGCAGTTTTGAACCATTCCCACATGTCCCATCACGGATCCCAGGAAAATGAGATTAGTACCTCCCCCTCCACTTTTTCTCCTCAGGAAGCTGTAGAGAACAATGAAGTCACCTCTCCTACTCCTTTTCTCCAGACAACCCTAATGTCCTTAGCCGCTCCTCATAGGACATTCCTTCCAGTCCTTTCACCAACTTCATTGTCTTCCTCTTGAAGCATCCTGCTTAAGCTGTGGGGCCTAGAACTGCACACAGTATTCAAGGTAAGGCTGCATCAATGCTAAATACAGCAGGAGCAATGCCCCAAAGCCTGTCAGTGATTCAAGTATTTGAATAATGCCCTTAACAATACAACTGACATATTACATATCACCAGCTTCCAGTACTATTTTTGCACAGCCTTCCAGAGGAGGCTCACATAAGGTTAAAAAATCCCAAACCCCAAGCAAGTAAAACAAACCAACCAACCCAGAACCCCCACACCCAAACCCACAAACCAACTCAAAGCTATTTTCCACAGCAGGTTAGAGAATCTGTTTGGAATGCAGTTAATGGGTCCAGAAGCAGCAATTATGCATATTTTCTTTCTTTGCACTGACCCTTGCCAACATCACAGTATCACCAAGGTTGGAAGAGACCTCACAGATCATCAAGTCCAACCCTTTACCACAGTGCCCAAGGCTAGACCATGGCACCAAGTACCACATCCAACCTTGCCTTGAACTGCCCCAGGGACGACGACTCCACCACCTCCCCAGGCAGCCCATTCCAGTGCCCAATGACTCTCTCAGTGAAGAACTTTCTCCTCACCTCGAGCCGAAATTTCCCCTGGCGCAGCCTGAGGCTGTGTCCTCTCGTTCTGGAGCTGGCCACCTGAGAGAAGAGAGCAACCTCCCCCTGGCCACAACCACCCTTCAGGTAGTTGTAGACAGCAATAAGGTCACCCCTGAGCCTCCTCTTCTCCAGGCTAAACAACCCCAGCTCCCTCAGCCTCTCCTCGTAGGGCTTGTGCTCGAGGCCTCTCACCAGCCTCGTCGCCCTTCTCTGGACACGCTCAAGCATCTCAGTGTCCTTCCTAAACTGGGGGGCCCAGAACTGAACGCAGTACTCGAGGTGTGGTCTGACCAGTGCAGAATACAGGGGCAGAATGACCTCCCTGCTCCTGCTGACCACACCATTCCTGATGCAGGCCAGGATGCCACTGGCTCTCTTGGCCACCTGGGCACACTGCTGGCTCATGTTCAGGCAGGTATCAATCAGTACCCCCAGATCCCTCTCTGTCTGGCTGCTCTCCAGCCACTCCGACCCCAGCCTGTATCTCTGCATGGGGTTGTTGTGGCCAAAGTGCAGCACCCTGCACTTCGAGCTATTGAATGCCATCCCATTGGCCTCTGCCCATCTGTCCAGGCGGTCAAGGTCCCGCTGCAGAGCCCTTCTGCCCTCCAACTCAGTCACATCTGCCCCCAGCTTAGTGTCATCTGCAAACTTGCTGATGACTGACTCCATGCCCTCATCCAGATCATCTATGAAGATGTTAAAGAGGATGGGGCCCAGCACAGATCCCTGAGGGACACCACTAGTGACTGGCCGCCAGCTGGATGTGGCACCATTCACCACCACTCTCTGGGTCCGGCCCTCCAGCCAGTTCCTAACCCAGCACAGAATGTTACCATCCAAGCCGCGGGCTGACAGCTTAGCCAGCAGTTTGCTGTGGGGGACAGTGTCAAAGGCCTTGCTGAAGTCCAGATAGACCACATCCACAGGCCTCCCCACATCCAACAAGCGGGTCACCTGATCATAGAAGGAGATCAGGTTAGAAAGGCAGGATCTGCCCTTCCTAAACCCATGCTGGCTGGACCTGAGCTCTTTGCCATCCCTCAGGTGCGCAGTTATTGGCCCCAAGAGAACCTGCTCCATCAGTTTCCCTGGCACTGAGGTCAGGCTGACGGGTCTGTAGTTCCCAGGTTCCTCCATCCAACCCTTCTTGTGGATGGGGACCACGTTGGCCATTTTCCAGTCTCCTGGGACCTCTCCGGTGAGCCAGGACTGCTGGAAAATGATGGAGAGCGGCTTGGCCAGCTCAGCTGCCAGCTCTCTCAGCACCCTGGGATGGATCCCATCTGGTCCCATGGACTTGTGGGTGTCCAGGTGGCTCAGCAGGTCCTGAACTAATTCTTCATGAATTTCCAGGGGAACACACCGCTCCCCGACCCCATCCCCCAGTTCAAGAGGCCACTTGCCTCCTCCTCCTCCCTCCTTACTGTTGAAAACTGAGGCGAAGAAGGCATTCAGGACCTCTGCCTTTGCTTCATCATCAGTTATAGTGTTCCCCTCCTGGTCCAGTAAGGAGTGGAGGCTCTTCTTGCCCTTCCTTTTAGCGTTGATAAATTTATAAAAGTGTTTTTTGTTAACTTTCACGGAAGTGGCCAGCCTAAGTTCTAGCTGGGCCTTAGCCTCTCTAATTTTTCTCCTACATAGTCTGGCTACCTCCTTAAACACATCAGGAGAAGCCTTCCCCTCCTTCCAGAGGCGATACACCCTCTTTTTCTCCCCCACTTCCTTCAGGAGCTCTTTGCTCATCCAGGCTGGTCGCTTCCCCCTGCGGCTCATCTTTCGGCACATGGGAACTGCCAGCTCCTGTGCCTTTAAGAACTCCTGTTTAAAGTATGTCCAACCGTCCTGGACCCCTTTGTTCTCAAGGACTGCTGCCCAGGGGACATTGGAAATAAGTTCCTTGAGCAAATTGAAGTTTGCCCTCCTAAAGTCCAAGGTGTAGGTTTTGAAGTGCCTCCCTACCTCCCTGCATATTGAAAACTCCACTAACTCGTGATCACATTATTTCCCTTTTGAAGCTATGCAAAAAGTGTTGTTTTATTTTTTCCTTTCACAACTACTCTGAGGCCTACTCCACTTCTGAAAGCAAAGCCAAGCCCATACCAGATGTCCTAGAAAAGACTGAATCTTTATCACCCCTTGGCTTTATTTTCACAGTGATCGCCTACCTTAAATGTAAATAGCCAAGAAACTATGTGTACTCCTGCCATTCCTCATTGCTTGCAAACAGAATGAAGTGCAAGCAAAAGGGAAAAAAACAGAAGTCTCAACCTACAAAATAAAAAGCCCTACTTCTGATTTTGCCAGTCCTGAAAAAGCACAGGTGCCTCAGACCTTTGAAAAGAAAAAGGATGAAACTTTTAATTAAAAAAAAGGCATCCTTAAAAAAAACCTCGCAATCTTGTTTTTGTAAAAACCTCTAAAAATTGTTTAAAAAAATAAGAAAAAAAGTCTGAAACTGAACTTCCTCCGGGCAGAACGGAAGGACACTTAGCCCAGGAACAGCAACAGAGCTTCCCTTCGTAAAGTAGTAATCACATTTGCAGGCTGCGTACGAAGTGAAATTCGCTGCAGACAAGGCTGAGAGTGAGCCCCAGCACAGTCCAACCCCGAGCCACAGCTCCAGGACCCCCGGCACAGCTCAGCGTGGTTCAACAAAAGGCGAGCAACAGCCACAACTGAGCCACCGTCGGGAGACGGTCCGTCACAGCCGTCCCGCCCTACTCTCCGATTGTCGAGCCCGCTCTGAGAAACAATAATCTTTTTTGTCTAGCTTCCCCCTTTTTCAAGGGGGGAGGGACGGGGACGATAACGAAGGAATTAGGACGACATAAAGCTGAAGAGAACACAAACAAAAAAAATAACAAAGTGTCCAGTCATCGCTGCCACCGCCGCACGGCGATGAGCCCAGTACGGCCAGGCCGCACAAAGCGCAGGCGTACCACTCCCCACAGAAATTTCCTGGGGGAAGCTATAAACCCCTTCCCCCTCGCGGATGGAACAAATTTCTAGTGTCCTTTAAACAGTGCCAGGGAGGGTTTAACGAAGTTCGCCAGCCCGCAGCAAGTGAAGAGCAGCAGAAGACGGAGGCTGCCGGATTGCGGGGGCAGCAGCAGGGATGGAGGTATAGTATTGGTCCAGGAGGAGGAAGAGCAGCGCTTTCCTCCTCACCATTGTCACGCAAGGGTTCATCCAAAAGTAACTCCTAGACTCCTCAGCACCCGAGCTGCAACAGCAGTTCCCCACCATCATCCCGACGCGCCCCCTTCCCTGGCAGCGAAGTTTGGGCTGACCATGCCCTCACCCTCTGGCTTGCTGCCGCTGCCCTACAACTGCCTTTGTTTGCGGCTTCCCACTCCTGGAGTCTCGTACACTCTTTTTTCGTTATTTTAGACCGCAGCGCATCCCACCCTCTCCTCCCCGTCGGCCGCCTTCTGCTGATTCATTTCCACTAGCAGTCCGGAGGCGAGGGAAATACCTCCTCACTATTGTGGCTCAGAATATGGTAATAACTCGGATTTCAGAGTGGGAGCTGGGAACGAACAGAGCCAAACAGGGTTACACACTGGATTACAGTCGGGAGACTTGAAAGGACAGCGTCCCGGCCCACCTGGTGGCGCGACCCGTAGATGTGTCACAGAGCGAGTGGAGAGAGTTATTCCGTGTTCTGGATGCAAGCCAAACGAGATGGAGAAAATTGCCCATCACGAATTACACCCTTAAGAATGAAGGGATCATGCAGGCCAGGCCGCGGGGGGGCAGCAAGGAGCATACCAAGGATGCTAAGTGGCTCCGGCTGCAGAGGCCGCGCAGGAAGGGAAGCGGGTCCCTGGATAGCAGACGGGGAATACATAGGGGAGACTCGCAGCTAAGGCCAGTAGCGAAATGCACAAGTGGCCGCGGCCCGGCTCCGCAGCGCGGTCGCGGACGGTGACTCACCGACTTGTAGGACGTTATCAACACAGCCACCGTCTAGCAGAGCAATACCCCTGCGGAAAGGCAGAAGGTTCTCGTCGGTGGCGGCGGTGTCCGCACCCGCACTGGGCACGGTACCAGCGGTGCCCCCCCTAGGGACGGCGGTGTAGTCCTCGGCGCCAGTGTTGAAGGAAGAGTACATGCAGATCTCCCTCTCGCTGCGGGGGAAGGACCAGTAGACGATCCTGCGCTGCACCGGTTCCGGGATCCGCTCAAACCGCTCCTCCACCCGCTGGAAGGGCCACTTCTCCGCCACCTTGCGAGCTGCGATGTCTAGTAGGGTTTCAGGGCTCTGGGTCTTGCCGAATGGCAGACGCCCCAGAGCAGCGGCGGCAGCAGCAGCAACGGCGGCGGCGGATCCGGCGCAGAACGCCCCGTTACCGAGTCCGGTGCCGCCTACTAGCTGTCCTGGCCGGCACCCAGAGCCATAGCCTGGTCTACTACAAATGCGCTTAGCAGGGAAAGAAAGCTGACCGCGCTCCGCCATGTTTGCGTCGCTTCCAAGCAGATAGCGGAAGTGGCTGTACTCTATAAAGAGCACCAGAAAGGCAACGAGCGGCCGCGAGCCATCTCCTGAGTCACGCCTCCTCTTCCCTAACATGGCTGCGGGGGGCGGTACCAACTAACTCGCCCACGGCAGGGGCGGAGCCTTGTGGGAATGGACACCACAAGCAAATAGAATGGCTCGAGGAAGGCTCATTTCGCGCTCTTGGCGCGGGGACGCCACGCAGATGTGTCACTTTTTTCTTTCTCCCCGTTCGCTGATCTTACGCGCGCAAGCCCAAGAGCGCCTCCCGCGAAAAGGGGGCGTGGCTGACGACAGCTCTTTCTGATACCATGTATGGAATGGAATGCGGGGGTGCGTCTGCTGCGGCTTCACCTTGGTCACCTCTGCTAGGAAGACCGGGAGGAAGGGGGATGGGCAGATGTATAGATATTAATATAGATATAGATAGGTGAGTATCGCGCTCCATAACCGGAAAATAAGTAACGGCTGAGGCAGCCACCATCGCTCGCGGAAACGCGAGCGCTGGCCGAAGTCCAGCGCCTTGCCCGAAGGAGCAGAGCAATGCCCGCCTTTCGTCGTAACTCCGAGGGAGTTGAGAGCTACTGGACAGTGGCTGAAACACGTCGGAGTGCAGGTAGGAGGCGCCACATGGTTGGGTTACTGTCTCAGCAGGTGGGCTAAATGGGCGAAGACGGGGTGGCATTATCAGGATGCTGGTCCTCTGGGGCATGAGCCGAAGTAGTTGACCTCACGCATGCCTACAAGCCCTTGAGGCGGCTTAGTGAGGTACGCCCCACATTTTCTCCTTCCTGTTTAGAGGCACTACGGTAGCACACCTATTGGGCTGTGGAATGAGCCCACGCCCTGAGGGTACCCGATGCGTGCTGGCTGTTCCCTGCAAGCGCTGATTGCAGCCCGGTGCGAGCGCCACACGGCTCGTATCACAGATGGTCCGGCTTAGAACTGCCCTTGGTAGCCCAAGGTGAAGGACTCCGTGCTACATCCCGGAGTAAATCGAATGCAATTAACGTGTTGTGTTTGCTTTGGTATCAAAAGGGTCTGTAAAGGGGCTGATGTTGGCCATCTGTCCAGGTTAATTTTTAGCAAGTGGTGTTACCTCAGAGCATTAAGTGAGGATTCTTTTATTTTTCCATGTTCGTTAAAAGCCATATCATTTGGGATCATACCGATGCCTCAAACTAAAAGGCCTTCCTGAGGAGGAAAAAAAAAAAAAAAAGAGAGAAAATGCTGATGAGTCACAGTAACAGGCTGAGGACATAAGATTCCTGAATAGCACCGAGTAAAAACTAAATGCTACCTCTGCTTATAGCTGTAAATTCTGTCCCTAATTACAAATTGATTATGTAAAAGATTATTAAAATAATACATGATAAGGATCAGAGCTAGCAAATAAAGCTGATACCATCTTTCTTATGGAGACTTTTACATATAATTTTAGAACAATCATTATTTTTAATTGAATATTTTGCAATTTTAGCTTGAAAATGGCATTTTTGACGACTTAGAGTTGAAAACATCCACCTCACTTGGATTTAACAGTGAACACCACATGATAGCATGTGATATAGAAGCTGTACTTTGAGTGCCTAGTTGCTTCATTCACATAGGCTCGTGTACCAAGCTAGACTATATTTTCCGTGATGCAATCCAGGTGTTCAGATGGGAGGTGCTCAGTCAAAAGATGGCTCCATCAAGGAATGCAGTGAAAGAATGTCAAGTGTCCAGCATAAGATCTAAGAAATAACATTAAATTGTAGTAAAACTTAACATCTGCTCTTTGTTTCCACCAAAAACCAAGATTACGACAACAGTATATTTTCTAAACAAGCAATTGAAGAATTTTGTGGAAAGTACATTGTCCATTAAAAATGGATGGGAAATTCAACAAACTATATCAAATTTGCTGATTTTGATTAAAAAAATTAGCAGAAAACCTGTGATATGGGGAAAAGGGATAGAGAACAGAGTGTAGAAACATAGTTAAATCATTAACTATATGAGCACTTATATAAAGCATCATCAATCAGATAAACACAAAGGAGGGAGGTTAAGCTTGAGAGGGTCTTGAAACAACACTCATGGAAAAGAAGAATACTGTATTCAAAGATGAGAACATTGGAGACTCCAGCTAAGAATGTGAGCCACAACTGATGCCAGGTGGACAAAAGGTAGAGAGGTCAGCCTGAGGAAGATGTCAGCCTTACTCCCAAAGACCCCAAAAGGTGACCACCAGGTGGCAATGAGCATGCGTAAAGAGGTGGGACATTATGGAAATGAATTCCACGAACTGATTGTAATAACTCCACCTATTCCCAGAACTAATTGTAGTAACCTTACCCCTGTACTGAATATGTATGATTTTGTAGTATAAACATTTCACTTGAACAAGGTGAAGGTGTGCAAGGGCTTTGGAGAATGACATCCCCTTGTCACCCAGTGCTGATTAAACATACCTTATCTGATAACACTTTGTGTGTTGTGAGGTTTTCTTTCCGTAAGTCACTTGAAGATGGTTTAGAATATGCAGGTATTGTAGGCTTTTTAATATGATAGTAAGGTCTTAAGATAGTAATATTGATTTGTAATTTCAGACCATATTTTTACATCTAGGTATAGAACTTTTTTAATTCTTTTTCTGTTGTCAGTTGCTTATACTAAGCAAATGGCTAATGTCTTTTAACCAAGTATGATGGCATGTTTAAAGACCACTTCCTCCAAGCCCAAGCTAGGTGGGTTCCCCTGAATAAAAAATCAGGTAGAAATGCTAGGAGACCTGCATGGCTGAGCAAGGAGCTCCTGAAGGAAATCTCAGGGAAGAAGGAATCTTACAATTCATGGAAGAAGAGATTGGTCACTTGGGAGAACTAAAGAGAAGTAGTCAGGGCTTGTAGGAAAGCAACAAGGAAGGCCAAAGCCCTCTTGGAACTGAAGCTGGCAAAGGAAGTAAAACAGAACAAGAAAGGCTTCTTCAAATCCATCAGTAGGAAAAGGAAGAACAGGGAAGGTGTGGGGGCAGTGCTGAGCAAGGAGGCAGCCTGATAACTGAGGATGCAGAGAAAGCAGAGTTGCTGAATGCCTTCTTTGCTTCAGTCTTTACCTAAGGCTGAACTCCCCTGTGTACCCCAGACCCTGGATGAAGGAGAAGAAGCCTGGAGGAGGGAATGTTCCCCACTGGTCAGTGCAGACTGGGTTAGAGATCAGTTACACACATTGAACATTCACAAGTCCATGGGCCCTGATGAGATGCACCCAAGGGTGCTGAGAGAACTGGCTGATGTGCTGATGTTATTGCTCTGCCACTCTCCATCATCTTTGCCAAATCGGGGCAGACAGGAGAGGTGCCTGAGGGCTGCAGCAGAGCCAATGGCACTGCAGGCTTCAAAAAGGGCAAGAAAGAGGTTCCAGGGAACTATTGACCAGGCAGCCTCACCTCCATCCCTGGAAAAATGATGGAGTGGCTCCAGCTGGAGGACATCTCAAGGCATTTGGGAGAGAAGAAGGTTCGGCAAGAGAGCAGGACCGAGGCTAGCTCAGCTGAAACGGACTTTCTCTAAGCCTTTTTTTCTCCTCCATTTTGAGGCTCTCTCGATCTGAGTAGCCCAGAAGGGGGTAGGGAGCGGAGGGTGCTAAGTGCTCGCAGGAAGGTGAGTCAGAGGGGGCGGTGCCTGGCGAACGGCAGATTTAAACGAGGAGCAGCAGACGTCTCTGCTGAGCCCAGCGCAGCGCACACCGGGGGAGGGGGGGGAAAAAACAAACAAACAAACAAAAAAAAATACCACCACCAAACAACTCACATCGGACCCTCAGGAAAGCAGACATGCTGCAAACTAGGTCCAAGCTGTACAATACTTGTAAAACTGTGGGCACCCAAACAGAGCCCACATGTAGGAATGCAGGTGTGCAGACGACTAGATGTGAGGAGTGCTGGAGCCTGGCACTCGAAGTCGAGGGAGACCCAGGCATTGGCTGCATTAAGTGTGAGCAGATTGATTGTCTGCTTAACCTGGTGGCTGAACTCAAGGGAGAGGTGGAACGCCTGAAGGCTGAAAGGAAATGTAAAAGAGAGCACCATGCTCTGCAGTCCCCCTTGTCAGAGGGAGACGAACGGAGCAACCAAGGAGAATGGATGCAGGTGCCTGCCAGAAGGGGCAAGGGAAAACCCTTCCAGCCATCTTCACATCCCCAGCTGCCCTTACACAACAGATATAGGGCACTAGAGGTTGAGGATGAGGTGATCTTGGAGCAGGCAGAAGCATCACCGGCTGGGAGGGCAACTGAGACAAATCAGTTGCCCCCTCGCATCAGAACAAGTATCCATAAGAAAAAGAGGAGGGTAATTGTTATTGGTGACTCCCTTCTGCAGGGAACAGAGGGCCCCATATGCCGGCCAGACCCCTTCCACAGGGAGGTCTGCTGCCTCCCTGGAGCCCGGGTCAGGGATGTTACCAGGAGGCTGCCTACTGTAGTGCAGCCCTCTGATTACTATCCCTTATTAGTTATACAGACAGGGAATGATGAGATTGATAACAGAGGGCTAAAAGATATCAAAAGGGACTTTAAGACACTGGGGAAAGCAGTTGAGGGAGCAGGGGCACAGGTAGTCTTTTCATTTATACCCTTAGTCACAGGTTGGAGTGCAGAGAGGAATAGGAAAGCGTATTTGATTAATAAGTGGCTCAGAGGTTGGTGCCTCCAACATAACTTTGGATTCTTTGATCTTGGGGAACTTCATCTTGCCACAGGTCTGCAATCAGCAGATGGGATACAACTGTCACAGAAGGGGAGAAGGACCCTGGCACATAAGCTGGCTGGGCTTGTTGAGAGGGCTTTAAACTAGAATGGAAGGGGGAGGGGGTTAAACATGACAGCACCAGAGATAAATCAAAGGGAATTGAGGATGGTAGGCTAGAGCTAGGGGTAAAAGCAGCAGCCCAGCTGAAGTGCATGTACACTAATGCACACAGTATGGGTAACAAACAAGAGGAGCTGGAAGCTCTGGTGCTGGAGGAAAACTACGATATTGTCGCCATCACTGAAACGTGGTGGGATGGCTCACATGATTGGAGTGCTGTGATCAATGGCTACAGACTCTTCAGGAGAGACAGGCAAGGGAGAAAGGGCGGGGGAGTGGCTCTGTATATTAGGGATGCTCTGGGTGTCATGGAGGTAGAAATCAAAGATGATCAAGTTGAGTCATTATGGGTGAGACTTAAGGCAAAGGCCAACAAGGCTGATATCCTGGTTGGAGTCTGTTACAGACCACCCAACCAGGAAGAAGAGGTTGATTTATTACTCTTTAAGCAACTGGAGGCTGCCTCAAGATCACCTGCCCTTGTTCTGGTGGGCGACTTCAACCTACCAGACAGCTGCTGGGACTTAAACACTGCAGAGAAGAAGCAGTCTAGAAGGTTTCTGCGATGTGTGGAAGACAACTTCCTATCCCAGCTGTTACGTGAGCCTACCAGGGGGGCAGCCCTGCTTGACCTGCTGCTCATAAATAGAGAGGGGCTGGTAGGGGATGTGGTGGTTGGAGGCTGCCTGGGGTTCAGTGACCATAAAATGATAGAGTTTTCAATACATGGAGAAACCAGGAGGGACATTAACAGAACCTCCACGCTGGACTTCCTGTTGCAGAGGGCAGAATTGATACGTGGCCGAGTCGAGAATTTATCAAAAATAGTTATTTTTTATTTTCCCAAAAACCCACCCCCACAACTATATATACAAAGATTAATTTAGTTTAATAAACAGGTTCAGTTACATGAGAATTAATCTACAAAGATACCATCAATAATCTGACTATTTTTGGAAGTCAGAAGTTGGAAAAGGACTCAGCTATTAATTAATAGCGGTTTCTTACTAAATTAAGCTAAGCCAAATAACTCACTCAGGCTGGCTCGTGCGGTCTGTGTTCCTCTTCATTTCCAGCGGCTGCAGGAGTCGTTAAGGGTCGTTAAGGGTCGTTAGGCACACAAAGGTGTGCCTAACAGGAAAGCGAATCGTTGGTCTCTCTGCAGTCCAGGCACAGGGGAGTGTGTGAGCTCAGGCAGACACATACGTCCAGGCACGGGCAAAATCCAAAGCGGGAACCCCAAAGGCGGGAAAACCCCCAATATTTATAACCTTGGCTAGACAAAGGGCAGAGTTACCACACCTTAGGCGCGAAAGCGCACGGCCAATCCCGGCCTGGCTCCAGCGTGGGAACTCACGGGGCAGTCCCCCCCTTCATGGCTGCAGGGCAGGCGAGGGGGGGGGAAACCAGGCGGCTTTTCCCCTTTCCCCCCGGAGTCCGGGCAGGAGAGGAATTTAGGGGTACAGGACTCCAGGACACTTCCGAAGGGCAGACTTCAGCCTATTTAAGGAACTAATTCAGAAAGTTCCTTGGGAAAAAGCCCTTGAAAACAAAGGGGTCCAGGAAGGTTGGACCTACTTCAAGAAAGAACTCCTGAAGGCACAGGAGCAGGCAGTGCCACTGAGCCGGAAGATGAGCCGACGAGGGAGGCAGCCAGACTGGATGGGCAGGGAGCTGCTGAAGGAATTAAAGATTAAAAAGAGAGTGTATCACCTTTGGAAGAGAGGGGAGGTGTCCCAGGAAAAGTTCAAGGAAGTTGCTAGGTCTTGTAGACAAAAAATTAGAGAGGCAAATGCCCATTTGGAGCTCAGGCTGGCCACGGCTGTGAAGGAAAATAAAAAATGTTTCTTCAAATATCTGAATGGCAAAAGAAGGGCCAAGGACAACCTCCAGTCCTTATTAGATAGAGAGGGGAACATAGTGACAAAGGATGAGGAAAAGGCAGAGGTGCTTAACACCTTCTTTGTCTCAATCTTCAGTAGTGGGACAGGTTGTCTCCAGGACAGCTGGACTCCTGAAGTGGTGGATGGAGTCAGGGACCAGTACAGTCCCCCTCTAATCCATGAGGAAGCAGTAAGGAACCTGCTGCGTCATTTGGATCCTCACAAGTCCATGGGACCAGATGGGATCCACCCTAGGGTGCTGAGAGAGCTGGCAGCTGAGCTGGCCAAGCCACTCTCCATCATTTATCAGCAGTCCTGGCTCACTGGAGAGGTCCCTGAAGACTAGTGTGGAAGAATTTCTCACCAGTCGAGGACATAAATTCATAAACATGGGTAACTTGCACTGAGAACGTCCTTGGTTCTCAGCGAGGCCAGGAAATCGAGCTGTAAACAGCTGAGCACCCCACACACAGCTGCAGTGGGCAGAGACTAGATAACCAAGGGGGCTGGAGTGGGTGGTCTAGGAGGCTGACCCTTAGAATGTTGTGATAAGTTAACCTATGTGCACGTTACATGTAACTTTTCAATTATCACCTGTAACCAATCTTAAGCTGAGCACGCCTCTTGCTAGAACGCATATAAGTCACTGTATTACGGAAATAAAGGGGATTTGACCATCTAACCATATTGGTGAACAAAGAGTCATCTTCCCATAGCGCTCCACCGAACGTGTTTCCCAACAGACTGGAAGCTGCCAATGTGATTCCCATACACAAGAAGCGTCGTAAGGAGGAGCCAGAAAACTACAGACCTGTGAGCCTGACCTAGGTGCCAGGCAAAGTCATGGAACAGGTCATCTTGGGTGCCATCACAAAGCACCTCCAGGATGGCCAAGGGATCAGGCCCAGCCAGCATGGGTTTAGGAAGGGCGGGTCCTGCCTCACCAACCTGATCTCCTTTTATGATCAGGTTACCCACCTGGTGAATGTGGGGAAGGCTACTTGGACTTCAGCAAAGCCTTTGAGACTGTCTGCCACAAGAAGCTCCTAGCCCAGCTGGCAGCTCATGGTTTGGACAGATTCACTCTGTGCTGGATGGCAGAGCCCAGAGAGTGGTGGTGAATGGTGCCACATGCAGTTGGCAGCTGTCACTAGTGGTGTTCCCCAGGGATCAGTGCTGGGCCCAGTCCTGTTCAATATCTTTATTGATGACCTGGATGAGGGGATTGAGTCCAGCATCAGTAAGTTTGCAGATGACACCAAGCTAGGAGCAGGTGTTGATCTGTTGGAAGGTAGGAGAGCCCTGCAGAGGGACCTGGACAGGCTGGATGGGTGGGCAGAGGCCAATGGGATGAGATTTAACAATGCCAAGTGCAGGGTTCTGCACTTTCTCCACAACAACCCCAAGCAGCGCTATGGGCTGGGGACCTGGGGGTACTGATAGATAGTAGGCTGAAGATGAGGCAGCAGTGTGCCCAGGTGGCTAAGAGAGCCAATGGCATCCTGGCCTGCATCAGGAACAATGTGGCCAGTAGGACAAGGGAGGTTATTCTTCCCCTGTACTCAGCACTGGTCAGGCCACACCTTGAGTACTGTGTCCAGTTCTGGGCCTGTTTTGGAATGCAGTTTAGGGGAATTTATGGGGAAAAACATGCGAGGCCGATTTGTAAAAGATTAAATGATTTATTGCTAAAATACGGAAAATCCCCTTCCCCAAACTTATCTATAACTACCCCACATAAGTTCTTTGGTCCACGGTCGCAGATATAAATGCAGAAATGACTAAAATAAAGAGAGTCTGTGATTTTAAGAGAGTTCTTTTGAGTCTTGATAAGCTGCTCAGTCTTTAAGTAAAAGTTCATTGGTTACTCACTGTTCAAAGCAGTTCAGCAGAGTTTCGAAGTGTTTCTAAAGTTCAGGGCGTTGTCCGAGCCTTCCGCTGGATCAGGCCAAGGTAGGCCCTGGCCTCTGAGGATCGGGCGTTGCCAGTTCGCTGCCGAGCAGGCTGCAACTCTTAATGCTGCGAGCGATGCCTTTGCAGGCAGGGTGTCCTTCAGCAGGGTTGAGAGGGTATCGAAGCGCAAAGTAGGGGGTGCAGAGGAAGAGAGGGGTGAGAGAGCTAGAGCTAGAGCTCCCGATTAAGGCAAAATGCCCCATTTTTATAGTCTTTGAAAGGGGTGTGCTTAGCCAGTTCAGGTGACTTTACGTTATTTTTACAGATTGGTACAAAATTATAATCAATCTGTACAATTGGACAATTCCTAAGGCAAAACAACCTGCAGGACCACCCAAGGGTCGGCCCCCAACAGATGGTCAGCGAGCATGAAAACCAAGGTCCCTAATTGAAAACAAAGCCAATGTTTACCTTTTTACCCTTCCTAGGGAGGAATATTCTCAGGGGCCCTGTAGTTCATGCGGGCACATAGGAATATTGTTTTGGTTTTGCGATTGCTGGCTTCATGTGAGACACTACACTTTAGCAGAAATGAAACCTGCTAAAGGGCTCTGCTGCCCTCCATGACAGGGCCCCTCAATTCAAGAAAGATGTTGAGGTGCTGGAACACGTCCAGAGAAGGGCAACAAAGCTGGTGAAGGGCCTGGAGCACAAACCATATGAGGAGAGGCTGAGGGAGCTGGGGTTGTTCAGCCTGGAGAAGAGGAGGCTCAGGGGTGATCTTATTACTGTCTACAACTACCTGAAAGCACTTTGTAGCCAGGTGGGGGGTGGCCTCTTCTCCCAGGCAACCAGTAATAGAACAAGAGGACACAGTCTCAAGTTGTGCCGGGGTAAGTATAGGCTGGATGTTAGGAGGAAGTTCTTCACAGAGAGAGTGATTTCCCATTGGAATGGGCTGCCCAGGGAGGTGGTGGAGGCACCATCCCTGGAGGTCTTCAAGGAAAGACTGGATGAGGCACTTAGTGCCATGGTCTAGTTGACTGGATAGGGCTGGGTGATAGGTTGGACTGGATGATCTTGGAGGTCTCTTCCAACCTGGTTGATTCTATGATTGGGAGTAGTCAGCATGGATTTACCAAGGGGAAGTCGTGCTTGACTAACCTCATAGCATTCTATGATGACATAACTGAGTGGGTAGATTCAGGGAGACCAATGGACCTTGACCTTAGCAAGGCCTTTTACACTGTCTCCCATGACATTTTGGTGAGCAAGCTGAGGAATGGAAAAGCACACAGTGAGGTGGTGTGCTAGTTTGAAGCAAGCTAGAATGTTTTGGTAAAAGAACTAGATAATGGGCAGTGAAATGAAAAACAATTGTGTCTTCTTCACTCACAGTCACGCTGAGAACTCTGGGAAGAAGAAGTAAAACATTCTCCATTTTGTCTTTCATTCTGCCTTTGCCTTCAGACCTAGTCACATCTCATTAACCTTGCTCCCACTAACCTTGGTCCCTAACCTCTTGGCTGCACCTCTCTTCTTCCTGAGAACTGGGGTAAGGTTGAGAGGGCAAGGGGAGGTGTTGGGGTGGTTTGAGAACCCCTCCTGGGGACTCAGGTTTCTGGGAGGGGAGTTGTGCTTTTGTATTGTTTATCCTTTATATATTTCTGTATATAACTGAATATATTGTAAATAGCTGCTTGTATATTTGCTGCTGTAAAATAAATAGCTTCATTTATATTCCCAGAGGCCGTCTGAGTTAGCTGGGGCAATTCCAAAAGTGTGTGGGGGCGGGTAAGAGCCCAAACCATCACAGGTGGGTTAGGAACTGGTTACAAGACAGAGTTCGGACAGTGGTGATCAGTGGTGCTAGGTCCAGCTGGAGAGCTGTGACCAGTGGTGTCCCCCAGGGATCAGTGCTGGGGCCAGTCCTGTTCAACATCTTCATCAATGTTATTTATGAGGGCACAGACAGACAGAGGCTGCTCAGCAAGTTTGCTGACGACACCAAGCTGGGAGGCTTGGCTGAGACAGCTGCAGGCTGTGCTGCCATGCAGAGAGCTGGGCACAGAGGAACCAGATGAGGTTCAACAAGGACAAGTGCAGAGTCCTGCACCAGGGAAGGAATAATAAACTGCACCAGTACAGGCTGGGAGGTGACTGCTGGAGAGCAGCCCTGTGGAGAGGGACCTGAGATTCCTGGTGGATAACAAGTTACCCATGGCACAGCAATGTGCCCTTGTGGCCAAGAAAGCCAATGGGATCTTGGGGTGTATTAGGAAGAGTGTATCCAGCAGATGAAGGGAGGTTCTCCTTCCCCTCTACTCTGCCCTGGTGAGACCTCATCTTGAATACTGTGTTCAGTTTTGGGCTCCCCAGTTTGACAGGGATCTGTTGGAGAGGGTCCAGCAGAGGGCTACAAGGATGATTAGGGGACTGGAGGGCATGGCTGATGAGGAGAGGCTGAGGGACCTGGGGCTTTTTAGTCTGGAGAAGACTGAGAGGGGATTTAGTAAATGTTTATAAACATCTGAAGGCTGGTTGGGAAGGGGGGGACAGGCTCTGCTCACTGCTCCCTGTGATAGGACAAGGAGCAATGGGTGTAAATTGCTGCAAAAGAGGTTCTGCCTCAACACAAGGGGGAACCTCTTTACTGTAAGGGTCACAGAGCACTGGAACAGGCTGCCCAGAGTGTGCTAGTTTGAAGCTAGCTAGAATGCTTTGGTGAGAAGAACTAGATGACAGGCTGTGAAAGGAAAACAATGGTGATGTCTACTTTGCTCATGGGCTTGCTGAGATGTATAAAAACAAGAATCAAAACATAGACAAGGTACTTCTGCTGCTGGTGAGCTTGGAGCTGCATCTCTCTTCTAACCTCACCCTCTGTTTCTTTAATTAATCCACTTTGCTTCCCCTTTGCCGAACCTCTATTCTTCCTCTGGACTGGGGTAAGTGTGCTAGTTAGAAGCAAGCTGGAATGTTTTGGTAAAAGAACTTGATAACAGGCAGTGGAATGAAAAACATGGTGTCTCCTTCTCTCACAGTCACGCTGCGAACTCTGGGAAGAAGAAAGACTTTTTCTCCATTTTGTCTTTCTCTTCTGCCTTTGCCTTCAGACCTGGTCACATCTCATTAACCTTGCTCCCACACCTCTTGGCCGCACCTCTCTTCTTCCTGAGAACTGGGGTAAGGTTGAGAGGGCCGGGGGAGGTGTTGGGGTGGTTTGAGAGCCCCTCCTGGGGACTCAGGTGTCTGGGAGGGGAGTTGTGCTTCTGTATTGTTTATCCTTTGTATATTTCTGTATATAATTGTATATAACTGTATATATTGTAAATAGCTGCTTGTAAATTCTGCTAGCTGGGTACCTACAAAGTGGGGGGGGGCGGGTGAGAGCCCAAACCATCACATTTTTAATTGGCTTTCCCAACGTGGGGCTCGAACCCACGACCCTGGGATTAAGAGTCCCATGCTCTACCGACTGAGCTAGCCAGGCACTGACAAAGTGTGGGGGGGGGCGGGTAAGAGCCCAAACCATCACAGTAAGGTTGAGAGGGGCAGGGGGAAGGTGTAGGGGTGGTTGAGAGCCCAGAAGGGGCAAGGGAAAACCCTTCCAGCCATCTTCACATCCCGAGCTACCCTTACATAACAGATATAGGGCACTAGAGGTTGAGGATGAGGTGATCCTGGAGCACGCAGAAGCATCACCGGCTGGGAGGGCAACTGAGACAAATCAGTTACCCCCTTGCATCAGAACAAGTACCCAGAAGAAAAAGAGGAGGGTAATTGTTACTGGTGACTCCCTTCTGAAGGGAACAGAGGGCCCCATATGCCGGCCAGACCCCTTCCACAGGGAGGTCTGCTGCCTCCCTGGAGCCCGGGTCAGGGATGTTACCAGGAGGCTGCCTACTGTAGTGCAGCCCTCTGATTACTATCCCTTATTATACAGGCAGGGAATGATGAGGTTGATAACAGAGGGCTAAAAGCTATCAAAAGGGACTTTAAGACACTGGGGAAAGCAGTTGAGGGAGCAGGGGCACAGGTAGTCTTTTCATCTATACCCTTAGTCACAGGTTGGAGTGCAGAGAGGAATAGAAAAGCGTATTTGATGAACAAGTGGCTCAGAGGTTGGTGTCTCCAACATAACTTTGGATTCTTTGATCTTGAGGAACTTCATCTTGCCACAGGTCTGCAATCAGCAGATGGGATACAACTGTCACAGAAGGGGAGAAGGACCCTGGCACATAAGCTGGCTGGGCTTGTTGAGAGGGCTTTAAACTAGAATGGAAGGGGGAGGGGGTTAAACATGACAGCACCAGAGATAAATCAAAGGGAATTGAGGATGGTAGGCTAGAGCTAGGAGTAAAAGCAGCAGCCCAGCTGAAGTGCATGTACACTAATGCACACAGTATGGGTCACAAACAAGAGGAGCTGGAAGCTCTGGTGCTGGAGGAAAACTATGATATTGTCGCCATCACTGAAACGTGGTGGGATGGCTCACATGATTGGAGTGCTGTAATCAATGGCTACAGACTCTTCAGGTGAGACAGGCAAGGGAGAAAGGGCGGGGGAGTGGCTCTGTATATTAGGGATGCTCTGGATGTCATGGAGGTAGAAATCAAGGATGATCAAGTTGAGTCATTATGGGTGAGACTTAAGGCAAAGGCCAACAAGGCTGATATCCTGGTTGGAGTCTGTTACAGACCACCCAACCAGGAAGAAGAGGTTGATTTATTACTCTTTAAGCAACTGGAGGCTGCCTCAAGATCACCTGCCCTTGTTCTGGTGGGCGACTTTAACCTACCAGACATCTGCTGGGACTTAAACACTGCAGAGAAGAAGCAGTCTAGAAGGTTTCTGCGATGTGTGGAAGACAACTTCCTATCCCAGCTGTTACGTGAGCCTACCAGGGGGGCAGCCCTGCTTGACCTGCTGCTCACAAATAGAGAGGGGCTGGTAGGGGATGTGGTGGTTGGAGGCTGCCTGGGGTTCAGTGACCATGAAATTATAGTGTTCAATACATGGAGAAACCAGGAGGGGCATCAACAGAACCTCCACACTGGACTGCAGAAGGGCAGACTTCAGCCTATTTAAGGAACTAATTCAGAAAGTTCCTTGGGAAATAGCCCTTAGAAACAAAGGGGTCCAGGAAGGTTGGACCTACTTCAAGAAAGAACTCCTGAAGGCACAGGAGCAGCTGTGCCATTGAACCTGCAGAGGAGCCGAGGAGGGAGGCAGCCAGGCTGGATGGGCAGGGAGCTGCTGAAGGGATTAAAGATTAAAAAGAGAGTGTATCACCTTTGGAAGATAGGGGAGGTGTGGGAAGCTTTCTCCTGCAACGAGGTATGGAATGTAAACATCAGGCCCTGTGATGGGAAGTGTCCTTGGAGTCTTACTGATTCCCAGGGGCCTAACGGAACCATGAGCAACCCACGCACAGCTGTCAGGGGGTGGAATCTGCCGGCCCCCGGGGTGGACACAGCACCAAGGGGGCTGACCCTGGCCAGCCCCCCCTGGGTGGTACTCACAGGTTGTTTACCACAGGTAACCTATCTCTGCCTTACACATAACTTGGGGCCAATCTGTACTGTCCACTTCTGCCAGCCCCGGGCTGGCTGGAAACACCTCCTCGGAGACACTATATAAGCCATTGCACTACCCTGATAAAATTGTACTGATGCACAGATGCCTAGAAGCTGCTGTCTCGAGTCGTCAGTACCCCGATCTCGCCTCTCGCCAGCCTCCGTACCCCACAAATGGCGCTCGAACAGGCTAATTGGACCATTGTATCGCTGCGGCCAGGCACTGAGGCCTGCATCGTGACCACCGGCAGGCCTCCAGGTCGCGATCGACAGAACTTTAAGCTGGCCCTTGAGCTGCAGGGGCCCCGAGGAGGGGCCGAGACATCGCTTCACCTCCGTGCGTAAGGAGCTGGCAGAACCGTAAGAGATTGGACGCTACTATACGCCCTGCTGGGGAAACGCCCTGTTTTCCTCTTTTTCTTTTTTTTTCTCTTCCCCCTCGCTTAACCCGTTACTAACCATGAGGGATAGGTGTCTGCTGATACGGGCGGCCTATAGAGATAGGCACTTATTGAAGATTGACCGCTCATAGATATGGGGGTGCTTCAGTAACGGCAGCTGTGGCGACGGCCGCGTGACCATACATATGGGCGTTTTTCGGGGGCAGTAATCGCGCAGAGTCGGATCTCCCCCCGAGGAGCAGTTGTTGCCGGAAGGCAGGAACACACACCCATCCCCCCCCACCCCCTCCCTCTCGCTTACGGAATTTTGCCGGGGAAGTGCGCTGGTTTTCCTTTTTTTTTTATCCCGTCCCTAACTGTGGGGGACAGTGTCTGCTGGTACGGGCAGCCTATAGAGATAGGCGCTTATTAAAGATTGGAACCTCTCATAGATATGGGGGTACTTTAATAACGGCAACAATCGTGACAACGGGTGCGACCATACAGATGGGCACATTCTGGGGGCGGTGATCGTGCATAGTCAGGTCCCCCCCGGAGCAGCTGCCGCCGGAAAGCAGACACCCCCCACCCCCCCCTTCCCTTTTTTACTTTCGGCGGAACAGCGACCGCGCGGCGCCGGTAGCCGCTCCCACCACCCTGTGATGGCGATTGCCGATGGCCGTCCGGCGGCGGCAAACTGCCAAAGTTTCTCAGCCTGTAAAAGTTTTTCGGGACTGCCGTCCAAAACGGCTGCTTCCAGCCACCACTGCCAGCCGCTACGGCGCTTTCCTTCTGCGTTCCATCATCAGGATGGCAGCTCCCCCACCACCGCGTCCCCGATACGGAAAGAACGAAAAGCAGAGAGAAAAAGTAGAAACGGCAGCAGCGCCCGCGCTTCCCGAGTCTCACCGCCAGCGGGAAACGCCCCCGACAAACTGCGGAGACCGGTGGAACCCAACCCCCCCCGTGCCCCCCACCAATCGTGTGTACAGGACATGAGAACACCAAAGAGACAGACGGACGAACAGAAAGACTCTGGGGGACCGGGCTTGCAGACCAGCCTGCGGAGATCAGCGAGAAGTCGTCTGGAAGTCCGAGCCGCCCTTCCCCTTCCCCCCCCCCCCCCCCCCCCCCCCCGGCTGGCGGCAGAGTTCGGCAGGGTCCCTTTCCCGTCCCGGCTTGGAAAGTTCGAAAATGGCGACAGCTCCGCAGGTCACGGGACACACCCCCCACCTTCCCCCCCCCCCCCCCCCCCCCCCCCGCACTTTCTCGGCAGGAAACGAACAGCTTAGTTCTTAATGTAACAAACTCGTATTTTTGTATCTTGCTACCTATATGAACTATTGACGTCAATATTAATGCTCTTTTTTGATTGTACTGGATCTTACAGGTTAGGAGTTTACTGAATAGGATGTTAAATGATTGCTAATTGTATCAGAATTTCTAGGAAGATCTTTTCCCCTCTGTTCTGATTCTGACTTTCTTGTGGTACCACACTTCTTGAATTTTTCTTTGCCTTCTTTTCTCCTTTTTCCTTCATTTCCTAGACCCTTAAGTTGCTAAAATAGTACAGTTAAGGCTAAGAGTTTGTAATGTGACAATTATGGGACCTTTTTTTTTTGATATGGGGAAATCATGGGATGTTTTGATCTTGGGTTCTTTCTGTATATCTGTTTTTTTTCTGGAATAAAAAAAAAAAAAGGGGGAAAACGGGGGTAGAAAGACAAGGGAGCAGGTATAAAGAAATTCTGCAGACAGGATCAATGGATTTGTCAGCCTAGGCACTCAATATGTTTGTGTTTGTTTCTGTATTTGTTTCTGTATTTGTTCACTTGCATTTGTCTCTGTATTTGTTTGTGTTTGATCCCTTATCTTCACAGGCATTGTAAGATGGGGACCAGCTTGAGTATGATTAGCCTGTCCTTTCCTAAGGTGAGCAGAAATCCTGCTCAGATGGCAGAATTATGGTAAGATCTTGAGAGGAGTATTGAAATGATGGCTATATGTGTCTATGGATGATGAGGTCTGATCATGGTCAGTGAATTTGGGTATTTTCATGAGTTTCAGTGATTGTGGTTTAATGGAATAGATTCAGTTTAGCATCCTTTTGTAAAGGCCAAAGCCCACTCAAATTGGCATAAGATGGCAATGTGACCTTTCATCTCTTGCAAGGGCCCTGCAAGAGATAAAAGACACTGCCCTAAATTCTTAAAGTAGATGAAGAACTGTGGGAAAAGGCCTAAGCAGAATACCCTGAATGCAATATCTAAGGCATATCCTTGTACTATATTTAGAGGCTAGTAGTTCTTAAAGCACAATGGACAGGCGCAACCCATAGCTAAGAGGTGTGATTAGAACATCGAGATTTCTGAGAACTACAGACTGAATCCAGAACTGTGGGAGTCTGAGGAGAAATACTGGACAGCTTGGTGCAGCTGCAGCTCTACAACATCAGCTGCCACGCTGAACCAACGAAGACGACGGATTTGCACTCTCCAGTGACTGTGATGTTCGTCTGGACTTTTGGGCTTTGAACATTTGACTCACTGTCGCTTACAGGAATAGCTTTTGGGATTGCTAGCTAAGCTTGGGTTGTTAGTTTGCCAGACTATTGCCACTAGCAAAAGGGTTCTTAACAGATGCATTCTCTTAACTTTAGCATTGTTGACCTGCACTTGTATCATCCATACCTGTATCAAACACGGCCTGTATAAGATCGAACATGGGTTGCTCAAAGAAAAGAAGGGGGTACTGTGGGAAGCTTTCTCCTGCAACGAGGTATGGAATGTAAACATCAGGCCCTGTGATGGGAAGTGTCCTTGGAGTCTTACTGATTCCCAGGGGCCTAACGGAACCATGAGCAACCCATGCACAGCTGTCAGGGGGTGGAATCTGCCAGCCCCCGGGGCGGACACAGCCCCAAGGGGGCTGACCCTGGCCAGCCCCCCTGGGTGATACTCACAGGTTGTTTAACACAGGTAACCTATCTCTGCCTTACACATAACTTGGGGCCAATCTGTACTGTCCACTTCTGCCAGCCCCAGGCTGGCTGGAAACACCTCCTCGGAGACACTATATAAGCCATTGCACTACCCTAATAAAATTGTACTGATGCACAGATGCCTAGAAGCTGCTATCTCGAGTCGTCAGTACCCCGATCTCGCCTCTCGCCAGCCTCCGTACCCCAACAGGGAGGTGTCCCAGGAGAAGTTCAAGGAAGTTGCTAGGTCTTGTAGAAAAAAAATTAGAGAGGCAAAAGCCCACTTGGAGCTCAGGCTGGCCACTGCTGTCAAGGAAAATAAAAAGTGTTTCTTTAAATATCTGAATGGCAAAAGAAGGGCCAAGGACAACCTCCAGTCCTTGTTAGATAGAGAGGGGAACAGAGTGACAAAGGATGAGGAAAAGGCAGAGGTGCTTAACACCTTCTTTGCCTCAATCTTCACTAGTGGGACAGGTTGTCTCCAGGACAGCTGGACTCCTGAAGTGGTGGATGGAGTCAGGGACCAGTACAGTCCCCCTCTAATCCATGAGGAAGCAGTAAGGGACCTGCTGCGTCATTTGGATCCTCACAAGTCCATGGGACCGGATGGGATCCACCCTAGGGTGCTGAGAGAGCTGGCAGCTGAGCTGGCCAAGCCACTCTCCATCATTTATCAGCAGTCCTGGCTCACTGGAGAGGTCCCTGAAGACTGGAAGCTGGCCAATGTGATACCCATTCACAAGAAGGGTCGTAAGGAGGAGCCAGAAAACTACAGACCTGTGAGCCTGACCTCAGTGCCAGGCAAGGTCATGGAACAGGTAATCTTGGGTGCCATCACAAAGCACCTACAGGATGGCCAAGGGATCAGGCCCAGACAGCATGGGTTTAGGAAGGGCAGGTCCTGCCTCACCAACCTGATATCATTTTATGCTCAGGTTCCTGCCTGGTGAATGTGGGGCAGGCTGTGGATGGAGTCTACTTGGACTTCAGCAAAGCCTTTGACACTGTCTGCCACAAGAAGCTCCTGGCCAAGCTGGCAGCTCATGGCTTGGACAGATTCACTCTGTGCTGGATCAAGAACTGGCTGGATGGCAGAGCTCAGAGAGTGGTGGTGAATGGTGCCACATGCAGTTGGCAGCTGTCACTAGTGGTGTTCCCCATCTTCATCAATGACATTGATGAGGGCACAGAGTGTCTGCTCAGCAAGTTTGCTGATGACACCAAGCTGGGAGGCTTGGCCGATACAGCTGAAGGCAATGCGGCCATCCAGAGAGACATGGTGTGATGGTTTGGGTGTTACCCACCCCCCACACTTTAGAAGGTACCCAGACTAGTCTCAGCCGGCTCTAGGAATATAAATGAAGCTATTTATTTACAGCTAGCACAATATACAAGCAGATATTTACAATATATACAGAAATATACAAAAAATATACAAGGTAAAAGTAATACAGAAGCACAACTCCCCTCCCAGAAACCTGAGTCCCCAAGAGGGGCTCTCAACCACCCCTGCACCTTCCCCCTGCCCCTCTCAACCTTACCCCAGTCCTAAGGAAGAATAGAGGTTCAGCCAAGAGGTTAAGAAGCAAAGGTGAGTGGAAGGTGAGGTTAGGGAGATGCAGCTCAAAGCCCAGCCAGAGAGTGAAGACAAAATGGCAAGAGCATTATCTGATGTTTACATTTCTTTTTCAGCAAGACTCTGAGGGAAAGAGGCATCACCATTGTTTTCCTGTCACAGCCTATCATCTAGTTTTTCTCACCAAAACATTCTAGCCTGCTTCAAACTAGTACACCTGGACAGACTGGAGAGCTGGGCACAGAAGTGTCAGTGAAAAAGCGGCCAGAGTAACGATGAATACTGATATGGTTAGATCATTCTCCATTTTATTGTGGCAATACAGCTTCTTATATGCTAAATTGGAAGAGGCATGCACAGCTAACTTACTTTAAGATTGGTACATGCGGAAGGCACAGATAGGTTTAAGGCTATGTGGAAGGCACAGATAGGTTAAGGCTTAAAGAAAACGATTGTTGGGTCAGCCACCTGCTGCCCCCTTGCAGCTGGACGTGGGGTTTTTTTCATTGCCTTAGTTCCTGCCTCCCAGATGAACTCAAGGACACTCCTCTCAGCACGGATTGCTCATGTTTATCAAATCATGTCCTCTGTCAGCAAGAAATCCATCCACAATTCCCCCTTTTTCTTTTTGAGCAACCCAAGCTTCATCTGCAATTTTATGCAGGCCCTGTTTAACACAAGAGTAAATAATACAACTACAAATCAATAATACTAAAATCAAAAAGAGAATTTTCAGGCCTCCCTTAATACATTCACGGAGCCATGATGGAATGTCCCCAAACATATTTCTAAGCTAATCATCTAAGTGACTAACTTCTTGCTGGATTTTATTAGCGTGCTCCTTTAACCATTGTATGCTTGTGCTAATTTGAAGCTAGCTAGAATGTTTTAGTGAGAAGAACTAGATTACAGCTGTGAAAGGAAAACAATGGTGATGTCTACTGTCGTAAAGGGGTTCGTTTGGGTTTTGGGGGAATGAAATATGAGGCTGAATTTTAAAAGGGTTTAAATAATTTAATATTATATACACAAGGAATCCCCCTCCCCAAACTTATTTACAGCTACCCCACAAGTTCTTTGTATGCGGTTCCGAGATTATATTACAGAATGTCTGTGTACAGCAAATTGGGAATTTATCAAGGGTTTGAAAGGATTTAGGAAGAGAGTCTGTGGCATGAAAGTGCCACTGGTAAGATATTGAGAGTTTATGCTGGCTTAAATCGAGTTTGCTCAGTTACTCACTGGCTGGAGTCAGTTCTGATGGTCCCAAACATCGTGGGTTTGAATAATTCAGGGGTTACTGGGGCACGCTGTCTGGAGCTTCCATGGGCATGGTCAAGCTGGGAACGGCGTCTGGAGCGGCAGCTGGCCGGGAGCGCCTTGGTCAGTTCCCCTGGGCTGGTGCCGTGGGCTGGAGTCATGCAGCAGCGGTGGTCCCCAAAAGCGTCTGGAAGCAGCTAGGAGCAGCAGGTGGGTGGTAGAGGGTGGCAAGGAGCGAGACGCAAGATGCGAGAGAGGTAGCAGGGACACTGTATTGTCCCTTTTTATGAGTTTTGACCCCACGATTGGTGGTCCTTGGGCCACAATTCTGTCCAATGAGGGCTTGGCAACAGGCCAAAACATACCAAATAAGGTGAAGTCTGAGGGTCCGGTACCCCCAAATATGCAGAGGGCTCAGGTGGATTCCCCACCCTAGGCACGTGAGCTTATGTAACGTGTTTACTTCAACCTTCGAGGAGGCAACCCAGACTCAAAGGCACCAAGGCTCTTGTGTCCCATTGTCCCCCTTAACTTGTTTACCCCAAGTTTAGGCAGGGAAACACCCTTTGGGGGGACAACATGTCCGGGCATGAATAGATTTGTAAGCATAGTCATTTGAGACCTGTGCAACCCTCCACCACATATCCCACCCCCTGGCTCATGGGCCATAAATCGAGGGATAAGACGGGATTTATTGTGCTAGTTAGAAGCAAGCTGGAATGTTTTGGTAAAAGAACTTGATAACAGGCAGTGGAATGAAAAACATGGTGTCTCCTTCTCTCACAGTTACACTGAGAACTCTGGGAAGAAGAAAGACTTTTTCTCCATTTTTGTCTCTCACTCTTGCTTTTGCCTTAGACTGAGACACATCTTTCTAACATCACTGCTTCCTTACCCTGCTTCTTACCCTCTTGGTTGCACCTTTATTCCTTTCTCAGGATTGGGGTAAGGCTGAGAGGGCAAGGGGAGGTGTTGGGGTGGTTTGAGAGCCCCTCCTGGGGACTCAGGTTTCTGGGAGGGGAGTTGTGCTTTTGTATTGTTTATCCTTTGTATATTTCTGTATATAATTGTATATAACTGTATATATTGTAAATAGCTGCTTGTAAATTCTGCTAGCTGTAAATAAATTGCTTCATCTATATTCCCAGGGTCCGTCTGAGTTAGCTGGGTACCTACAAAGTGTGGGGGGGCAGGTAAGAGCCCAAACCATCACATTTTTAATTGGCGCCCAACATGGGGCTCGATATATTTGAGTGATTGGAAATTAGCTCTGGGAATTAAGATGAAGCTAATCAAGCAGCTATTGTACTTGGTGGGGATTATTGTGTGGCCTGTTTTCTGGTTTTTTGTGTACAATTGGATCAAAGATCAAATTGGTTATTTCTTGCTTCATGTAGTTTTTAAGAAGGTCAAAGCTAAGCTTTCAAGCATGTTCTGGAGCTGGGGTGATTTTATTCTTGGTTATGCTGGTTTTAGTGTCACTGAGAATATTACTAGTGATATTACAAGAGCTGTTGTCAATAATGTTACAATCAATCGAAGTTCTGCTTTATCTACTGCTCTCATGAGGGTCATCCAGCCCCAAACTGAAATGCCAAATCCCTGCAAGGATTTTTACACAAAACAAAGCATGGCAGGGTTTCTGGGCATTATCCTGGCTCTTGTAGTTTTAAATTTCATATTAATTTTGGTAATATGTGTGAAAAATTCAAAACCAGCTTCTGTAAGAGCTAGGAAAAATTCTGTCTCAAAACCAAATTCAGTAACAGTTTCTCAGCAATCCTCTTCCCCCCAGGCAGCCTCTCCACCCTCCTCTGTAGGTTCTGGGAACACAGCCAATGTTCCCGCCAATAACATAAACAATAACAATGATAACAAAAATAACGGGCAGAGTTTGGCAGGAGTCCTAGGAGGACAGGCAGGTACCCAAAATCAGAATGTTCCTAGCAACAATGATAACACGTCAGGGTTGGCAGGCATCCCAGGAGGACAGGCAAATAATCCCACTAATGCTAATAACACTGCTAATGCTGGTAACGCTAGCCCAGTCAGTCCAAATCCTAATGACACCAGCTCAGCCAATTCGAACCCCCAGCCAGCAGACCAGAACCAAAATCCTCCTGTTAAAAGCAAGGCAGATTTGAACTCACAAGCTCCAGGTCAGACCCCCAATGATTCAAACCCTCCAGGTCAGACCCCTAATGATTCAAATCCTCCAGCAGATATGTCCAAGTCTGTTGCTGTTCAGGCCTTTCTGGCACCTGCTAAGGCAAAAGCTAAGACAAAGTGTGGTTCACAGGAGGATGTAAGAGAGGGGACCTCTAGTGATCATCAAGGAGAAGAGGAGGAGGAGATAGTTAGTCTGCGAGACCTTGTAGATGTGCTGAGACAACAATACTCAAGTGAGAGGAGCGCTGTGAGGTTAGCTGCCAAGAGAGATGATGGTTCCAATGAGTTTAGGAATGCTATGAGGAAGATTGCGTTAGGCCAGGCACCACCAGAACAACAGGGGGAAGAGGAGGTGGAAGATGACATCCAGGGCTCCAAGGATCCACTCAGAGAGGTCAGGGAAGTTAGGAAGGAATACACAAGGGAATCAGGTGAGCCAATCTTAAGCTGGCTAGTGAGATGCTGTAGCATTGGAGCCAATGCCCTGCAGGTAGGAGACAAGTCTGCCAAACAGCTAGGACCACTTACTAAAGAGAGTGGAGTGGACAAAAACCTGGCAAGTCCTCTTGGTAAGGTTAGCTTTTGGACACACCTCCTGTTGGCTGTGGCTATGAGATATCCTTCCCGAGATGATCTGCCATGGGCTGCCAAGAAGTGGAACACCATTGAGCAGGGAATTAAGCTTCTGAAGGAGTTTGCTGTGAAGAAAGTTCTCTATGGAGATCATGGCACATATGAGCCTTATGACATTCCTCTTGGAACAGGTCTCATGAAGAAGCTTATTAAGCTTGCTCCTTCATCCTATGCTAACATCTTGGCCAGTAAGTTTCTAGCAAGGAGTGATAATGGAAGGTCTTTCACTGTTGGTGAGTTCACTGATCAGCTCAGGCAGATAGAGGATAGCTTGTCACAATCTGGCCTAATCTCTGCCATACAAACTATGACCACAGAGATTAAAGACGAAAGAACTGAAGGAGGATCTTAAAAACATTGCCAATCTGGTAAAGGATACCATTCCTGCATCATCTGAATGGGTGCATGTTTCTGCAATCAGGAACAGACGCCCACCTCCTGCAAAGCAATTCCAGCCCAGGAGGAGACAAATTCCACCCGGACAGCATCAATCATGCACGTCACTGTGGATACTTCTGCGTGACACATACGGTGACAACATGAACAAGTGGGATGGTAAACCTACTTCAGCTCTTTCAAAGAGGGTCAAGGATCTGCAGAGTGGCAGAAACAGAGGCAATAATGCCAGAAAAGTAGCTGTCACTTCTTCAGCTCCCCAGAGCAACTGCAGTTGTTCCAACAGTTGCAGTTCCTCTCACAACAACACCAATCACTGTGTACACCCCACATGCCATGTTCAGCATTAGGGGTGCCCTGCCTCCAGCCAGGAGGAGGAAAGGGATAGAGGAGAGAACCGAATCTATTGGAATGTGTTCATTAGGTGGCCTGGCAGTTCAAGAGTTCAAAAATACAGGGCTTTAGTTGACACAGGTGCTCAGTGTACTTTATTGCCATCTAATTGCAAAGGGACAGAGTCCATATCTATCTTTGGAATCACTGGTGGATCTCAAGAGTTAACTAAGGTACAGGCTGAGATCAGTTTAACTGGTAAAGAGTGGAAGACACATACTATTGTAACTGGTCCTGATGAGCCTTGCATTTTGGGAATTGACTTTTTGAGACAAGGCTGTTTCAACGATCCTAAGGGTCACAAATGGGCATTTGGAATATCATCTGTAGAGATTGAGGATGAAATTGTCCATTAGACCTGAACTTTCTGATGAATCTGCAGTTGTGGGACATCATGACATAGAGGACCTGGAAGTGCCAATTGCAACTCAAACTGTTCATCATAGACAGTACAGAACTAACCGTGACTCTTTGTTGCCCATTCATCAGCTGATTCGTCAATTGGAGAGTCAGGCTGTCATCGAGAAAGCTCATTCACCTTTCAACAGTCCCATCTGGCCTGTGCGCAAACCTACGGGCGACTGGAGACTCACAGTTGATTTTCGTGCCCTCAACGAGGTGACGCCACCCATGAGTGCAGCTGTGCCGGACATGCTGGAACTCCAGTATGAGCTGGAATCGAAGGAGGCTAAATGGTATGCAACCATAGACATTGCTAATGCTTTCTTCTCTATTCCCATAGCAAAGGAGTTCAGGCCTCAGTGTCCTGGAGTCCTGTAACCCTAAATTCCTCTCCTGCCCGGACTTCGGGGGGAAAGGGGAAAAGCCGCCTGGTTTCCCCCCCCCTCACCTGCCCTGCAGCCGAGAAGGGGGCGGCGACTGCCCCGTGAGTTCCCGCGCTGGAGCCAGGCTGGGATTGGCCGTGCGCTTTCGCGCCTAAGGTGTGGTAACTCTGCCCTTTGTCTAGCCAAGGTTATAAATATTGGGGGTCTTCCCGCCTTTGGGGGTTCCCGCTTTGGATTTTGCGTGTGTCTGGACGCATGTCTCTGCCTGAGTTCGTTCACTCCCTTGTGCCTGGACTGCAGAGAGACTAAGGACTTGCTTTGTTGTTAGGCACACCTTTGTCTGCCTAACGACCCTTAACGACCCTTAACGACTCCTGCAGCCGCTGGAGGAGGAAGACAGACCGCACGAGCCAGCCTGAGTGAGTTATTTGGCTTAGCTTAATTTAGTAAGAAACCGCTATTAATTAATAGCTGAGTCCTTTTCCAAAAACTGACTTCCCAATATATATAGTCAGATTATTAATGGTATCCTTGTAGAATTGTCATGCAACTCAACCTGTTTATCAAACGAAATTAATCTTTGTATATATAGTAGTGGGGGCGGGTTTTGTAAAAATAAAAAATATCTATTTTTGATAAATTTTCGACTCGGCCACGTATTTCTGCCCTCTGCAACACTCAGTTTGCATTCACCTGGAGAGGAATCCAGTACCAGTTCAACCGTTTGCCTCAGGGGTGGAAACACAGCTCAACAATCTGTCACTCAGTCATCCACAATGCACTGGAGAAAGGTAAAGCTCCAGAGCACATCCGGTACATCGACGACATCATTGTGTGGGGCCAAACTGCTGAGGAAGTCTTCGAGAAAGGTAACAAAATCATTGACATTCTGCTGCAAGCAGGTTTTGCCATTAAGAGAGACAAGGTCAAAGGACCTGCCAGAGAAATTCAGTTTCTGGGAGTGCGGTGGCAGGATGGTCGCCGTTACATTCCTCAGGATGTGATCAACAAAGTCTCTACCATGGCAGTTCCCACCAGTAAGAAGGACACACTTTCTTTTCTTGGTGTGGTGGGATTTTGGAGACTACACATTCCTGGTTTCAGTCAGATTGTCAAACCTCTGCATGATGTGACTCGTAAGAGAAACATTTTCGAGTGGGGACCTGAACAACAAGCAGCCTTTGATCAGATTAAGCGAGATATAGTCCATGCAGTGGGCTTGGGACCTGTGCGATCTGGTCCGGACATTAAAAACATTCTGTACACGGCTGCCAGTGACAATGGTCCAACTTGGAGCCTTTGGCAGAGAGCTCCAAATGAGACACGTGGACGTCCTCTTGGTTTCTGGGGACGTTGCTACAGAGGTTCAGAGGCAAATTACACTGCAACTGAGAAAGAGATTCTAGCAGCCTATGAGGGAGTGAAAGCAGCTTCTGATGTGATTTGAACTGAGTCACAGTTGCTTTTAGCTCCTAGACTGCCAGTTCTTAACTGGATGTTCAAGGGCAAAGGTTCATCATCACATCATGCCACAGATGCAACCTGGTCTAAATGGATGGCTTTGATAACCCAACGAGCACGAATGGGTAATTTTGACCGACCTGGTCTGGTGGAGGTGATCACCAACTGGCCGGAAGGCACAGACTGTTCCAAACCTCCAGAGGAGAAAATAACTCGTGCTGAGGAAGCTCCTCCCTATGGTGATCTCTCTGATCAGGAAAAGAACTATGCTTTGTTCACAGATGGTTCCTGTCGTCTTGTTGGGAACAAGCGAATATGGAAGTCTGCAGTGTGGAGTCCAACGAGGAGAGTTACCGAAATGAAAGATGGCAAAGGAGAATCCAGTCAGTTCGCTGAGGTAAAAGCTGTTCAACTTGCTCTTGATGTGGCTGAACATGAGAATTGGCCTATCCTTTACCTGTACACCGACTCGTGGATGGTAGCCAATGCTCTATGGGGTTGGCTAAAGGACTGGAAGAAGAATAGTTGGCAGAGGAAAGGAAAGCCTGTTTGGTGTGCTGATCTATGGCAGGACATTGATGCACGGCTGGAGAGAACTCCAGTGAAGGTGCGGCACGTAGATGCACACATGCCTAAGAGCAGAGCTACTGAGGAGCATCAACACAACCGGAAGGCAGACCAAGCTGCTAAGATTGCTCAAGTTGATACCAACTCTGAACTTGACATTGACCTTGATTGGAAACACCAAGGTGAACTGTTCTTAGCTCGGTGGGCCCATGACTCATCTGGACATCAAGACAGAGATGGAACATACCGATGGGCTCGTGATAGGTCAATTGACTTGTCCATGGACGCTATCACCCAAGTCATCCATGACTGTGACATTTGTGCTGCTATTAAGCAGGCTAAGCGAATCAAGCCCTTATGGTATGGTGAGAGATGGTCAAAGTACAAGTATGGTGAAGCCTGGCAGATTGACTACATCACTTTACCTCGATCTCGTTCTGGCAAGCAGTATGTGCTAATGATGGTAGAAGCCAGCACTGGATGGTTGGAAACCTATCCAGTTCCACATGCTACTGCACGTAACACCATTGTTGGTTTGGAGAGACAGATCTTGTGGAGACATGGAACTCCAGAGAGAATTGAGTCAGACAATGGTACTCATTTCAAGAACAATCTTGTGAAAAATTGGGCCAAAGAGCATGGTATTGAATGGATCTATCATATACCCTACTATGCACCAGCTTCAGGGAAGATTGAACGCTACAACGGTTTGCTGAAAACCACCCTAAAAGCCATGGGGGGTGGAACTCTGAAAAACTGGGACAAACATTTAGCACAAGCTACCTGGTTGGTAAATAGTAGAGGTTCAGTAAACAGAGCAGGACCTGCACAATCAGATTTGGTCCAAACAGTAGATGGTGATAAAGTTCCTGTTGTACGTGAAAAGAATCTGTTAGGGAAAACTGTTTGGGTATTTTCTCCTTCGGGCGAAGGGAAACCTGTCCGAGGGGTGGTTTCTGCTGAAGGTCCTGGTCATACATACTGGGTAATGCAGGAGAATGGTGAAATCCAGTGTATTCCACAGAGAAATTTAACCTTAGCTGAGAGAATTTAAATTCAAGCTGTTAGGAGTTTTCTGTTCTAGGTAACATCGGCACCCAACACTGAGAGAATCTACGATAGAATCTACAGTACGTGAGCACGAACCCAACATCACCTGGGAGTCCCTGTTCTGAGCTTTTGAATCACCTACATCTGATTGAAGTGTGAACTGAACTTGTATATATTGTTGTGATGGTTTGGGGGTTACCCCGCCCCTCCCACACTTTTGTATTTGCCCCAGCTAACTCAGACGGACCCTGGGAATATAGATGAAGCAATTTATTTACAGCTAGCAGAATTTACAAGCAGCTATTTACAATATATACAGTTATATACAATTATATACAGAAATATACAAAGGATAAACAATACAAAAGCACAACTCCCCTCCCAGAAACCTAGGTCCCCAGGAGGGGCTCTCAAACCACCCCAACACCTCCCCCCGGCCCTCTCAACCTTACCCCAGTTCTCAGGAAGAAGAGAGGTGCAGCCAAGAGGTTAGGGAGCAAGGTTAGTAGGAGCAGGGTTAGTGGGATGTGACCAGGTCTAAGGCAAAAGCAAGAGAGAGACAAAATGGAGAAAAAGTCTTTCTTCTTCCCAGAGTTCTCATCGTGACTTTGAGAGAAGTTGACATCAATTGTTTTCATTTCACTGCCCATTATCTAGTTCTGTTACCAAAACATTCTAGCTTGCTTCAAACTCGCACACCTACATCTGATTGAAGTGTGAACTGAACTTGTATATATTGTTTTAGTGTAAATATTGGTTTAGATTAGATTGGATCATTCTCAGCGATACTCTGAGCGAAGCAGACAAGGGGTGGATTGTGCTAGTTTGAAGCAAGCTGGAATGTTTTGGTAAAAGAACTAGATAACGGGCAGTGAAATGAAACAATTGATGTCAACTTCTCTCACAGTCTCGCTGAGAACTCTGGGAAAAAGAAGTAAACATTCTCCATTTTGTCTTCACTCTTGCTTTTGCCTTAGACCTGGTCACATCTCATTAACCTTGCTCCTACTAACCTTGCTCCCTAACCTCTTGGCTGCACCTCTCTTCTTCCTGAGAACTGGGGTAAGGTTGAGAGGGCCGGGGGGAGGTGTTGGGGTGGTTTGAGAGCCCCTCCTGGGGACTCAGGTTTCTGGGAGGGGAGTTGTGCTTTTGTATTGTTTATCCTTTGTATATTTCTGTATATAATTGTATATAACTGTATATATTGTAAATAGCTGCTTGTACATTCTGCTAGCTGTAAATAAATTGCTTCATCTATATTCCCAGGGTCCATCTGAGTTAGCTGGGGCAAATTCAAAAGTGTGGGGGGGCGGGGTAACCCCCAAACTATCACAGACAGCCAATGACTAATAAGTACCACTTTATTACTCCAAGTCCTTTAGTAATAATAATCATATAAAATAATAAAGAATCTTCTTAGCATCTTCTTACTTTTGCAGCTTTCTAATTTTTTCCTCTTCCCATGCTAGCTCTTCTGTTTTCTTGGGGATTTAGGGTGAATGTTGTTGTCGGTGTCTCTCCATTATTGAGTTTTGTTGTTTGATTGCTTTTATAACTTCCTGGAAGAAAGTTGGGCTTTTTTTTCTGGAAGAAGTTAATTTGGTGGTTTTGGTTTTTTGATTTCTTTTTTTTTAAACTTTCTGCCTGAAGCTACCAAAGAAACCAAAACCAAAAATATAGATTAAGATGTCAAATGTTTGTGGAATTAAGTACAAAATTAAAAATTGTTTCAATCATTATTGGCATGCAGAAATTTAAGTTTCTAAATTTATGTACATGATTTGACCCAATAAAATACTCCTATACTTAAAACTGTGAAATTTCAGTATCTTGGAGTCAGATGGAAACAAAACTGCTAAAGGAAATGCAGGTTTCTTCATGTAGATCTCAAAAAAAGTGTTAAATAAAAATTGCTGTACTTGTGCTACTTGAGCTGTTCTAAACAACAGAGAGTAGTCAACCCTTCTTTTTCAAATACTTCTCCATTTCTCTTTTTTAATGAAATATTTATAATTATAGATTGGATTATAGAGATTATATTGCCCACCTTTTCCTCCTCTCTCTGTATTTCCATATATATTTTCTTAAGTAATTGATACTTCCATCTTTCTGCAACTGATCTGGTTTAAAGCATACTCTATTTGGCTTATGCGCAGAACCTTCTGGTTAACAAGCAGACTCTCTTGAAAGCAGGATCATGTGCTAGTATTAATCTTTGCTCTTCCTTCCTCTGCATGTCTTTCCAGCAGATGCTTGGAAAAAGGAAGAGATGATCTCTTACCATGTGTCATGGAGGGTGGCAAAGCCCCTGAAAGGTCCCCATGTCATGTAAGTTACAGTGTCTCACATTGTAAGCCAGAAGCATCGTAAAACCAAAACAACCTTCTGGTCCCATGAGAAGTTTCCTCCCCAGGGAAGATAAAAGGTAAATATCGGCCTTGTTTTCCAGTTTTCGGCCTTGGTTCCCATGCACACTGACCACCTGCTGATGGGCCGAGCTTTGGGTGGTCCTACAGGTTGTTTTGGTAAGAACTGTCCAATTATACAGGTTGATTATAACTTTGTACCAATCTGTAAAAATATTGTAAAAATTGTCAGAACTGGTGAGCACACCTCTTTTGAACATTATAAAATGATGTGTCTGCCTGGATCGGTGTGCGCTGCCGCTACTGTACCCTGCGGGCCACCAACCTACCAGCTACCAAGCCAGCTGCCTGCCTGCGGCCCGTTCCGACCGATCAGCCTGCTCCAGCATGCTTGCCTGCTTCGGCCTCAGCCCGGCGTAAGACTGCTGACGCCCGATCCTCAGAGGCCGAGGGCCTGCTTGGACCCGATCCTGGCCGGGGAAAAGGGACAACGCCCTAGTGGTGCTCTGAAACCCTGCTAAGCTGCTGACTGTGAGTAGACTGATGAACTCTTAAAATCAAGACTGAACAACTTCAAAGACTCAAAGAACTCTTTAAAAAATCATAGACTCTCTTTTATTTACCATTTTCTGAAATGTTACTCTAGCCTCATCAAAGAATTCACGTGGGTAACTTAGTTTCAGGAAGGGGATCTTTGCATTTTAGCAATAAATCACTTGGTCTTTGCAAGCCAGCCTCGCGTGTTTTCCCCATGAATTTCCCATGAAACTGCATTCCACGACACCATGGATGGCACTTTCAAAGAGTACAGTAAAACTGAATATAGAATTAGCCCTTTGTGACTGTTTGAGCTAGTTTTCTAGCTCAGACATTAAAAAAAAAAATCGGAACAGAGAAACATAAAAGTAGAAGCTCTGAGTGGAAAGGTGAACATTCCAGGGACAGGCCATATAATGGCAACAATGGATAAGTTAATATAATTTCATAGGAGCATCAAGGGCTTTATGTCTGGAAGCATAGCTTGTACCTTCCCCTTGCTGCTTCTGCTACTTCTGCTGCACCTGCTGCTATCTTCTCCTGCCACTATTTTGGCTACTGCATTTACTGCTTTGCCGCCGCTTGACCCCTTCCCCATCTTCCTTAAGGTTATTATATTTTCTATAGTAGTTTATTCTCCTTATATTGTTATATTTAATCTAAACTATAAGAAATACAATTTCTTTTTTCCTGTCTTTACAAGAATATGTGTTGTAGTGAGTTTACTCTTCCGGGGAAGGAATCTGCCCTAACCCAGGACACCCTTCCAAACCAGGGTTCAGACAGCTCTAAGCCTCTGTGTTGCTCTCTGCTGTTTTCATAGACAATGTCTCTGTTAATTTTTCTAGTAGGATCAATGGAATTTTTGTTCTCACTGAGAATTATGCTGTTGGTGGTTTTGCCAGAAGTATTCTTATTTTGCTTTCATCTTGTAGCCAGAGCCAGTGCACAATCTCTGCCAAGCCTTTTAGAGATCTTCCAAAACTGTTGTAGGTTAAGGGAAATTAAGTGTTAATTGGTATAACTATAGAGAAAAGTCCTCCAGAGAAACTAGAAAGTCTTGGGGGAAGACACAGGACATGGTAATCATTTATTCTGTTCTATTTTCCTGTATTTTCTTATATAAGGGGTGTACTATTCTGTTTTCTCTCTCTCCCTCCTCTTTTCTGAGCGTGTGTGGTGGCTGTTATCTCTGGTTTGTGGGGAAGCTTGCAGTCTTGGCTGGAAAGTTAATTTTTCCTATGCCACTGGGCACTGAGGTCTTGTAGGCCTGGGCCTAGTGGGGGAACAGTTTGGCCTACTGAGGCCTACTGAGGTTGAGAATGGGGGGATAGGTTTTGACTGGCTGAGGCCTACTGAGACTTGTAGGACCAGGTGGAGAACTGGGTTGAGGCAGATTGACTTGTGTATGTATTCCTTTTCCGTGAACAACTTTTGTATTTCTGTATATATTTGTAAACACTGTATATCCTGTAAATATCTGCTCGCATATTGTGCTAGCTGTAAATAAATAGCTTCATTTATATTCCCAGAGCTGGCTGAGTCTAGTCTGGGTGATTTCTAAAGTATGGAGGGATGGGGAACACCCAAACCAACACAAAGGATCGTAAGGAGGAGCCAGAAAACTACAGATGTGTCAGCCTGACCTCAGTGCCAGGCAAGGCCATGGAACAGGTCATCCTGAGTGCCATCACAAAGCACCTTCAGAATGGCCAAGGGATCAGGCCCAGCCAGCATGGGCTTAGGAAGGGCAAGTCCAGCCTCACCAATCTGATCGCCTTTTATGATCAGGTTACCTGCCTGGTGAATGTGGGGCAGGCTGTGGATGGAGTCTACCTGGACTTCAGCAAAGCCTTTGACACTGTCTGCCACGAGAAGCTCCTAGCCAACCTGGCAGCTCATGGTTTGGACAGATTCAGTCTGTGCTGGATCAAGAACTGGCTGGATTGCAGAGCCAAGAGAGTGGTGGTGAATGGTGCCACATGCAGTTGGCAGCCAGTCACTAGTGGTGTTCCCCAAGGATCAGTGCTGGGCCCAGTCCTGTTCAAAATCTTTATTGATGATCTGGACGAGGGGATTGAGTCCAGCATCAGTAAGTTTGCAGATGACACCAAGCTAGGGGCAGGTGTTGATCTTTTGGAAGGTAGGAGAGCCCTGCAGAGGGTCCTGGACAGGCTGGATGGGTGGGCAGAGGCCAATGGGATGAGATTTAACAAGGCCAACTGCAGGATTCTGCACTTTGACCACAACAACCCCAAACAGTGCTATAGGCTGGGGACAGAGTGGCTGGAGAGCAGCCAGGAGGAAAGGGACCTGGGGGTACTGGTAGGTAGTAGGCTGAAGATGAGGCAGCAGTGTGCCCAGGTGGCCAAGAGAGCCAATGGCATCCTGGCCTGCATCAGGAACAGTGTGGCCAGTAGGACAAGGGAGGTTATTCTTCCCCTGTACTCAACACTGGTCAGGCCACACCTTGAGTACTGTGTCCAGTTCTGGGCCCCTGAATTCAAGAGAGATGTTGAGGTGCTGGAACATGTCCAGAGAAGTGCAACAAAGCTGGTGAGGGGCCTGGAGCACAAATCCTATGAGGAGAGGTTGAGGGAGCTGGGCCGGTTTAGCCTGGAGAAGAGGAGGCTCAGGGGTGACCTCATTGCTGTCTACAACTACCTGAGGGACATTGTAGCCAGGTGGGGGTTGGCCTCTTCTCCCAGACAACCAGCAACAGAACAAGGGGACACAGTCTCAAGTTGTGCCAGGGAAAGCGTAGGCTGGATGTTAGGAGGAAGTTCTTCACAGAGAGAGTGATTGGCATTTGTGGGAAGCTTTCTCCTGCAACGAGGTATGGAATGTAAACATCAGGCCCTGTGATGGGAAGTGTCCTTGGAGTCTTACTGATTCCCAGCGGCCTAGGCTGAGAACAGTGAGCAACCCACGCTCAGCTGTCAGGGGGTGGAAGTTGCTGGCCCCTGGGGCGGACACAGCCCCAGGGGGCTGACCCTGGCCAGCCCCCCCTGGGTGGTACTCACAGGTTGTTTACCACAGGTAACCTATCTCTGCCTTACACATAACTTGGGGCCAATCTGTACTGTCCACTTCTGCCAGCCCCAGGCTGGCTGGAAACACCACCTCTGAGCACTATATAAGACACTGCACTACCCTAATAAAATTGTACTGATGCACAGATGCCTAGAAGCTGCTATCTCGAGTTGTCAGTACCCCGATCTCGCCTCTCGCCAGCCTCCGTACCCCAACAGGCATTGGAATGGGCTGCCCAGGGAGGTGGTGGAGTTGCCATCCCTTGAGGTCTTCAAGAAAAGACTGGCTGAGGCACTTAGTGCCATGGTCTAATTGACTGGATATGGCTGGGTGATAGTTTGGACTGGATGATCTTGGAGGTCTCTTCCAACCTGGTTGATTCTATGATTCTATGCTTCTATGCTACCCTACTATGCTCCAGCTTCAGGGAAGATTGAGCGCTACAATGGGTTCCTGAAAACCACCCTGAAAGCCAAGGGGGGTAGAACTCTGAAGAACTGGGACAAACATTTAGCACAAGCTGCCTGGTTGGTAAATAGTAGAGGTTCAGTAATGTGATAGTTTGAAACTGGCTAGAATGTTTTGGTGAGAAAAACTAGATCATAGGCTGTGAAAGGAAAAAAATGGTGATGTCTGCTTCCCTCAGAGTCTTGCTGAACAAGAAATGTAAACATCAGATACCACTCTCACCATTTTGTCTTCCCTCTCTTGCTGGGCTTTGACTGAGCTACATCTCCCTAACTTCACCTGCCACTCCCCTTTGCTTCTTAACCTCTTGGGTGAACCTCTATTCTTCCTTAGGACTGGGGTAAGGTTGAGAGGGGCAGGGGGAAGGTGCAGGGGTGGTTGAGAGCCCCTCTTGGGGACTCAGGTTTCTGGGAGGGGAGTTGTGCTTCTGTATTACTTTTACCTTGTATATTTCTGTATATAACTGTATATATTGTGAATATTGTGCTAGCTGTAAATAAATAGCTTCATTTATATTCCCAGAGCTGGCTGAGACTAGTCTGGGTACCTTCTAAAGTGGGGGGGGGCAGGGAACACCCAAACCATCACAAGTAAACAGAGCAGGACCTGCACAATCAGTTATTATAATATTATAAGCAATACATAACAAAGCATTTTTACATACTACAAATAAATCAAATAAGTCCCCATCCCACAAAAAGGTGTATAAAAAATAAATTCTAAAGAGTGACCATAACTAAACAAAGCAATTCTAATTCAGTGACATTAACTAAAGTAATCCAAACATTAGTTTTTGAAAACATAAAGAAACTAACACCTAATCCAACCTCCCATATTCCCAAGATCACAATAACTGCAACTTTCATCCTGGAGTCAAGGCGGTTGCTTTGTCCTTGTTCATCTGATCTTCGTGAGTGCATAATAAAAAATAGCATCTTCTGGGTGAAGAGGAATGCTAAAAAAACAATCTTTCAAATCTGTGACAGTTAAAGCCCAATTTTTAGGAATCATTGTGGGAAAGGGGAGCCCTGGTTGCAATGCTCCCATGGATTCCATAGCATCATTAATTTTTCTTAAATCATGAAGCAAACGCCATTTGCCAGATTGTTTTTTAATCAAAAAACAGGAGTATTCCAGGGACTAAAAGAAGGCACTATGTGCCCTTGCTCTAGCTGCTCCTGTACTAACTGTTCCAAGGCACAAAGTTTTTCCTCAGGAAGGGGCCACTGATCTACCCATATAGGAATTTGTATTTTCCAAGATAATTTTGGGGTATCGCGCCCATCAGCAGCCCTCTCTAAAAATGTGTTTCCAGTGTGAGACCCCATTGCGACAGGACATCTCTCCCCCACAGGACCATAGGTACCGGCAACACAAAAGGTTTAACAGTTGCAATCCTCCCCTCGGGCCCATCAATCTATACAAATTCCACACTCTGCTGACTTTTCCCCACACCCCCTATTCCTGCCAGTGGCTGTGAGATTTTTGCCAGTGGCCATATCGGGGGTGTGCTAGTTTGAAGCAGGCTAGAATATTTTGGTGAGAAAGAACTAGATTATAGGCTGTGAAAGGCAAACAATGGTGATGTCTGCTTCCCTCAGAGTCTTGCTGAAGAAGAATGTAAACATTAGATAACACTCTCGCCATTTTTTGTGGCACTCTCTCTCTGGGCTCTGACTGAGCTGCATCTCCCTAACCTCACCTTCCACTCACCTTTGCTTCTTAACCTCTTGGCTGAACCTCTATTCTTCCTTGGGACCGGGGTAAGGTTGAGAGGAGCAGGAGGAAGGTGCAGGGGTGGTTGAGAGCACTTCCTGGGAACTGAGGTTTCTGGGAGGGGAGTTGTGTTTCTGTATTACTTTTACCTTGTATATTTCTGTCTATAACTGTATATACTGTAAATATCTGCTTGTATATTGTGCTAGCTGTAAATATAAGCTTCGTTCATATTTCCAGAGCCGACTGAGTCTAGTCTGGGTGATTTCTAAAGTGTGGGGGGGCAGGGAACACCAAAACCATCACATATATTTATTTGGCACTCTAACAAGGAGCAAATTCATTTTGAGTGATTGTTAATTAACTCTGGGAATCAGAATGAAGCTAATGAAGCAGCTATTTTACTTAGCGGGGGCTATTGTGTGGCCTGTTTTCTGTTTTCTTGTGTATAATTTGATCAATGTCCAAACTGGTTATTTCTTGCTTAATGTAGTTTTTAACAAGGTCAAAGCTGAACTTACACATGTCTTCTGGAATTGGGGTGATTTCATTCTTGGGTATGCTGGTTTTAATGCAGCTGAAAATTTTACTAGTATTAGTAAATTTACAAATTTACTAATTTATTTACAAAAAATATTACTGGCAATCTAAGTACTGCTTTATCCACCGCTCTCATGAGCACAATTTTGCCAAAAACCGACATGCCAGACCATTGCACAGGATTTTGTTCATGTCAGACTGTGGTATTTCTAGTGTGTGTAATACTAGGTCTTATATTTTTTTATTTTATAATACTATTAACAGTCTATATGAAAAATTCGAATACAATGTCTGTAAGAACTAGGAAATTGTCTGTGTCCAAAACAAAATATAAACAATGTACAAGTGGAAACCAAAACAAATATAACTCAGGGGCACAGCAAGGGACAGCCACTACACCTCCCTCTCCAGATTCTGGGAAAGCTGCCAAGGTTCCTAGTGGGCATGATAAGACAGCAGGATTGGCAGGAGCCCCAGGAGTATAGGGCAAAAATCAAAGCTAGGATGTTCCCTTAACTAATAACACTAACTCAGCCAGTTTGAATCCCCAGCCAGCAGACCAGAATCCTGTTAGCTCTAAGGCAGATCTGAACTCACAGACCTCAGGCCAGACCCCCAATGATTCAAACCCTCCAGTAGACACGTCAGCCGAAGACAAGCAAAGACACATTTGACAAAGTGTGATTCAAATGAGGACGTAAGAGAGGGGACCTCTGGTGAGCAAGAGGAGGAAGAGGAGGCATTATTCTTTGGGACCTGGTGAACATGCTCAGATCCCAGTACTCTGATGAGAAGAGCGCTGTGAGGTTGGCTGACAAGAAAAAGGATAGTTCCAATGAGTTTAAGAGTGCTCTTAGGAAGGTTCAGTTTCTAGGCCAGGGACAACCAGATCAACAAGAGGAAGAGGAGAAGGATGACATCCAGGACTCCAAGGATCCACTCAGAGAGGTCAGGGAAGTTAGAAAGGAATATTCAAGGGAATCAGGAGAGCCAATCCTAAGCTGGCTAGTGAGATGACGTATCATTGGTGCCAATGACCTGCAGATAGGAGACAAGTCTGCCAAGCAGCTGGGACCACTCACCAAGGAGAGTGGAGTGGACAAATACCAAGGAAGTCCACTTGGTAATGTCAGCTTGTGGACATGCCTTCTGTTGGCTGTGGCTATGAGATATCCTTCCCGAGATGATCTGCCATGGGTGGCCAAGAAGTGGAACACCATTGAGAAGGGAATTAAGCTTCTGAAGGAGTTTGCTGTGAAGGAAGCGCTTTTTGGAGATCATGTCACACATGAGCCTGAAGACATTCCTCTTGGAACAGGTCTCATGAAGAAGCTTATTGTGCTAGTTTGAAGCAAGCTAGAATGTTTTGGTAAAAGAACTAGATAATGGGCAGTGAAATGAAAAACAATTGTGTCTCCTTCGCTCACAGTCACGCTGAGAACTCTGGGAAGAAGAAGTAAAACTTTCTCCATTTTGTCTTTTCATTCTGCCTTTGCCTTCAGACCTGGTCACATCTCATTAACCCTGCTCCCACTAACCTTGCTCCCTAACCACTTGGCTGCACCTCTCTTCTTCCTGAGGACTGGGGTAAGGTTGAGAGGGCCGGGGGAGGTTTTGGGGTGGTTTGAGAGCCCCTCCTGGGGACTCAGGTTTCTGGGAGGGGAGTTGTGCTTCTGTATTGTTTATCCTTTGTATATTTCTGTATATAACTGTATATATTGTAAATAGCTGCTTGTATATTTGCTGCTGTAAAATAAATTGCTTCATTTATATTCCCAGAGGCCGTCTGAGTTAGCTGGGGCAAATTCAAAAGTGTGGGGGGGCGGGTTAATGCCCAAACCATCACACTTATTAAGCTTGCTCCTTCATCCAATGATAACTTCTTGGCTAGCAAGTTTCTCTCAAGGAGTGATAATGGAAGGTCTTTCACTGTTGGTGAATTCACTGACCAGCTGAGGCAGATAGAGGACAGCTTGTCACATTCTGCCAGAGTCTCTGCTATACAAACTATGACTACAGAGATGAAAGAGATAAAGAATGACATTAAAGACAGCATTGAGAATGGCATTAGGAATGGCATGAAACGACGGAAGGAGGATCTTAAAACATCCATTTTCAATCTGGTAAAGGATGCCATCCCTGCATCATCTAAATGGGTGCATGTTTCTGCCATCAGGAACAGACGCCCACCTCCTGCAAGGCAATTCCAGCCCAGGAGGAGACAAATTCCACCTAGACATCAGCAATCACGTGGGTCACTGTGGATAATTCTGCGAGACCAATACAGGGAGAACATGAACAAGTGGGATGGTCAACATACTTCAGCTCTTTCAAAGAGAGTCAGGGAACTGCAGAGTGGCAGAAACAGAGGCAATAATGCCAGAAAAATAGCTGTCACTTCTTCAGCTTCCGAAAGCAACTGCAATTATTCCAACAATTGCAATTTCTCTCACAACAACACCAATCATTGTGTACACCCCACATGCCATGTTCATAATTAGGGGTGCCCTGCCTCCAGCCAGGAGGAGGAAAGCGATAGTGGGGAAAACTGAATCTCTTGGAATGTATTCATTAGGTGGCCTGGCCGTTCAAAAGTTTGGAAATACAGGGCTTTAGTTGACACAGGTGCTCAGTGTACTTTGTTGCCATCCAATTGCAAAGGGACAGAGTCCATATCTATTTTTGGAATCACTGGTGGATCTCAAGAGTTAACTAAGATACAGGCTGAGATCAGTTTAACTGGTAAAGAGTGGAAGACACATCCTATTGTAACTGGTCCTGATGCGCCTTGCATTCTGGGAATTGCCTTTTTGAGACAAGGTTGTTTCAAAGATCCTAAGGGTCCCAAATGGGCTTTTGGAATAGCATCTGTAGAGATTGAGGATGGTAAATTGAAATTGTCCAGTAGACCTGAACTTTCAGATGAACCTGCAGTTGTGGGACATCATGAAATAGAGGACATGGAAGTGACAATTGCTACTCAAACTGTTCACCACAGACAGTACAGAACTAACCGTGACTCTTTGTTGCCCATTCATCAGCTGATTTGTCAACTGGAGAGTCAGGCTGTCATCGAGAAAGCTCATTCACCTTTCAACAGTCCCATCTGGCCTGTGCGTAAAGCGAACGGAGACAGGTGACTGGCAGTTGATTTTCGTGCTCTCAACGAGGTGACGCCACCCATGAGTGCAGCTGTGCCGGCCATGCTGGAACTCCAGTACGAGCTGGAATCGAAGGAGGCTAAATGGTATGGAACCATAGACATTGCTAATGTCTTCTCTATTCCCATAGCAAAGGAGTGCAGGCCTCAGTCTGCATTCACCTGGAGAGGAATCCAGAACCAGTTCAACCGTTTGCCTCAGGGGTGGAAACACAGCTCAAACATCTGTCACTCAGTCATCCACAATGCACTGGAGAAAGGTAAAGCTCCAGAGCACATCCAGTACATCGACGACATCATTGTGTGGGGCCAAACTTCTGAGGAAGTCTTCGAGAAAGGTAACAAAATCATTGACATTCTGCTGCAAGCAGGTTTTGCCATTAAGAGAGACAAGGTCAAAGGACCTGCCAGAGAAATTCAGTTTCTGGGAGTGCGGTGGCAGGATGGTCGCCGTCACATGCCTCAGGATGTGATCAACAAAGTCTCCATCATGGCAGTTCCCACCAATAAGAAGGACACTCTCTCTTTCTTGGGTGCAGTGGGATTTTGGAGACTATACACTCCTGGTTTCAGTCAAATTGTCAAGCCTCTGCATGATGTGATTCATAAGAGACGAGGAGCAGCAGGCTCGATGCCAGGGCCTGATGCAGGAATAGAGCTGTATCGAGACTTGCTCTGTTAAAATGCGCTTTTTTTGAAGTCTTTTCAAAGTTTTTTTCATCACTTTTTGCCTCCCCCAGAAGGGGGGCAGGGAAGCAGCAGGCGCGGCAAGCTACGTGGTGTAAGTGCATGCTGGAGGGTAAAGCAGAGGGGGCTGTGCCTGATTTGGGAAGAGAGCAGCCTTCTGCTGAGCCCAGCTGCAGCACACCAGGGAGAGGGGAAAAAAACCCCAACAAACAACAAAAAAAACCCCAAACCACAAACCCTCCACACCCAAACCGACTACCATTGGACCTCGAAGAAAGGGAGACATGGTGCAAACTAGGTCAAAGTTTCACAATACTTGTAATAATGTGAGCACCCAAACAGAACCCACCCATAGGCATGCAGGTGTCCAGGCAACTGGCTGTGAGGAGTGTTGCAGCCTGGCACTACAAGTCGAGGGTGGCAGAGGCATTGGCTGCATTAGGTGTGAGCAGATTAATAGTCTGCTTAACCTAGTGGCTGAAATGAAGGGTGAAGTGGAAAGGCTGAAGGCTGAAAGGGAATGTAAAAGAGAGTTGGACCTACAGCACTGTGCTCTGCAGTCCCACTTACCAGAGGGAGATGAATCAAGAAACAAGGGAGAAAGGACACAGGTGCCTGCCAGAAGGGGCAAGGGAAAACCATTCCAGCCATCCTCACATCCTCAGCTGCCCTTACACAACAGATATAGGGCACTAGAGGTTGAGGGTGAGGTGGTTTTGGAGGAGGCAGAAGCATCACTGGCTGGGGGGGTGACTGAAGTAAATCAGTTGCCCCATCGCATCAGAACAAGTATCCATAAGAAAAAGAGGAGGGTAATTGTTATTGGTGGTTCCCTTCTGAAGGGAACAGAGGGCCCCATATGCCGGCCAGACCCCTTCCACAGGGAGGTCTGCTGCCTCCCTGGAGCCTGGGTCAGGGATGTTACAAGGAGGCTGCCTACTGTAGTGAGGCCCCCTGATTACTATCCATAGTTAGTTATACAGGCAGGAAACGATGAGGTTGATAACAGAGGGCTAAAAGCTATCAAAAGGGACGTCAAGGCACTGGGAAAAGCAGTTGAGGGAGCAGGGGCACAGGTAGTCTTTTCATCTATACCCTTAGTCGCAGGTTGGAATGCAGAGAGGAACAGGAAATCGTATTTGGCTCAGAGGTTGGTGCCTCCAACAAAACTTTGGATTCTTTGATCTTGAGGAACTTTATATTGCCACAGGTCTGCAAGCAACATATGGGGTACAACTGACTCAGAGGGAGAGAAGGACCCTGGCACATGAGCTGGCTGGGCTTGTTGAGAGGGCTTTAAACTAGAGTGGAGGGGGAATGGGTTAAACACAACAGCACTAGAGATAAACCAAAGGAAACTGAGGGTGGTAGGCCAGAGATCGGGGTAAAAGCAGCAGCCCAGCTGAAGTTCATGTACACTAATGCACGGAGTTTGGGTAACAAACAAGAGGAGCTGGAAGCTCTGGTGCTGGAGGAAAACTATGATGTTGTCGCCATCACAGAAATGCGGTGGGATGGCTCACATGATTGGTGTGCTGTAATCAATGGCTACAGACTCTTCAGGAGAGACAGGCAAGGGAGAAGAGGTGGAGGAGTGGCTCTGTATATTAGGAATGCTCTGGATGTCATGGAGGTAGAAATTAAGGATGATCAAATTGAGTCTTTATGGGTGAGAATTAAGGGGAAGGCCAACAAGGCTGATATCCTGGTTGGAGTCTGTTACAGACCACCCAATCTGGAAGAAGAGGTTGATTTATTACTCTTTAAACAACTGTGGGTGACTTTTACCAGCCAGACATCTGCTGGGACTTGAGTACTGCAGAGAAGAAGCAGTCTAGAAGGTTTCTAGAGTGTGTGGAAGACAACTTCTTATCCCAGCTGTTATGTGAGCCTACCGGGGGGCAGCCCTGCTTGACCTGCTGCTCACAAATAGAGAGGGGCTGGTAGGGGATGTGGTGGTTGGAGGCTGCCTGGGGTTCAGTGACCATGAAATTATAGAGTTTTCAATATATGGAGAAACCAGGAGGGGCATCAACAGAACCTCCACACTGGACTGCAGAAGGGCAGACTTCAGCCTATTTAAGGAACTAACTCAGAAAGTTCCTTGGGAAAGAGCCCTTGAAAACAAAGGGGTCCAGGAAGGTTGGACCTACTTCAAGAAAGAACTCCTGAAGGCACAGGAGCAGCTGTGCCATTGTACTGGCAGACGAGCCGACGAGGGAGGCAGCCAGACTGGATGGGCAGGATGTGGTGGAGGGGCAGCAGCCCCAAAACTGAGGCCTCTCTATGCCTCTACATGCCTGGACATGTTTTGCTGCCAGGACCCATGGCAGTAAACAGGTTGTGTAACACACACACACCCAGTCCGTGTACCCCTGGGGTCCGCCCAGGTAATCCCCTAATCGGAAGGGTCCAGGCAAACAGCTACTGCCTATTAAGGTAAGGTTTGGCTTACTGCCAGCCTGATTGGTCACTTTAGATGGCCAAATTAGCCACAGATCTCGGCTCAGAGTCTATAAAGAGAGGTGCAAAGGAGCACCACGTGTTCAGAGTGTTCAGAGGTCCAGACTTAGCTGTTCACACTCAGCTCTCTGATCCACATAGCAGCACCCTGCTGCCCTGACCTGCTTGCATGGCCTAGACACAGAGTCAGGCCTTACTCTCTTGCAAACATTACTGAGGCACAGACCTCTTGCATTGATCTCAAGGTGCAGTTAAGCTGTCTGTGAACCCTTTGAGAAGCAGAGCGCATGCATGCCTGCATTTCATACATATATGGGGAGCCGAGAGCCCCCTGCCTAAGCCTAGAGCAGCCATACATACTGGCTTGCTATCTTGCATTTACCTACGGAGCTCAAGTCTCCATGCAGCCCGGCACACTGCTTGCCAGCTGTCCTGTAAGTCTGGAAAGATCCAGAGCCAGCAGACCTTCAGACTGTCTGCTAACCTACAAACACAGCCTGCTAGCTGTGAGACTGACTGTCAGAAGCTGCACGGACAGATCCTTCTTCTGCACCTGGAAATCCTGCCAGCTGATCATCCCTGGACACGGCATCCAGAAGCAGCAGCACCAAGGCAGAGACCACTTCTCTCCAGGAGAGAAGGTCAGAGAAATCCTGTTTACCCCAGAGACTGGGAACACTTATCATTCACCAGCAAGCCAGGACAGATTCCAGCTTCACCAAGACCCAAATACTGGGCACACGCTGTGGCAGAATCCCGGGAAGGTGATTAATGATTAATACTTAAGAGCAACACATTTAAGCAAGCTTTAACTCCTTTGTAATATAAGTTACCCCTGTCTGAAGAGCAGACACAGTTTCAGCCCTTGCTGGGCAGACAGTATAGTTGTTAAGAGGCATTAAGCCTAAGGGAATCTTTCTCTCTGTCTATAGTTGTTGATAATTTGATATTTCCATTTAATAATCCAATCGCTGTAAATATATCCCTACTGTTTTCATAACTTTGCACGTAATGAACTTGATTACATAGTGGTTGGGGGTGGCACAAATTTGTAAATATTAATTTTAATTAAAAAAATATAAAAAATTAATACCACCTCAAATTAATTTCTCACCTCCCCCTAACAGAGGAGGAATAAGAGAAACCCCTCCACGACACAGGGAGCTGCTGAAGGAATTAAAGATAAAAAGAGAGTATATCACAGTTGGAAAAGGAGGGAGGTGTCCCAGGAAAAGTTCAAGGGTGTTGCTAGGTCTTGTAGAAAAAAAAAGAGAGAGGCAAAAGCCCATTTAGAGCTTAGGCTGCCACAGCTGTTAAGGAGAATAAAAAATGTTTCTATAAATATATGAATGGCAAGAGAAGGGCCAAGGACAACCTCCAGTCCTTATTAGATAGAGAGGGGAATAGAGTGACAAAGGATGAGGAAAATGCAGAGGTGCTTAACACCTTCTTTGCCTCAGTCTTCAATAGTGGGACAGGTTGTCTCCAGGACAAATGGACTCCTGAAGTGGCAGATGGAGGCAGGGACCAGTACAGTCCCCCTGTAACCCATGAGGAAGAAGTAAGGGACCTGCTGAGACACTTGGATCCTCACAAGTCCATGGGACCGGATGGGATCCACCCTAGGGTGCTGAGAGAGCTGGCAGCTGAGCTGGCCAAGCCACTCTCCATCATTTATCAACAGTCCTGGCTCATTGGAGAGGTCCCGAAGACTGGAAGCTGGCCAATGTGATACCCATCCACAAGAAGGGTCATAAGGAGGAGCCAGAAAACTACAGACCTGTCAGCCTGACCTCAGTGCCAGGCAAGGTGATGGAACAGGTCATCTTGAGTGCCATTACAAAGCACCTACAGGATGGCCAAGGGATCAGGCCCAGACAGTGCAGGTTTAGGAAGGGCAGGTCCTGCCTGACCAACCTGATCTCCTTTTATGATCAGGTTACCTGCCTGGTGAATGTGGGGCAGGCTGTGGATGTAGTCTACTTGGACTTCAGCAAAGCCTTTGACACTGTCTGCCACAACAAGCTCCTGGCCACGTTGGCAGCTCATGGCTTGGACAGATTCACTCTGTGCTGGATCAAGAACTGTCTGGGCCCAGAGAGTGGTGGTGAATGGTGCCACATGCAGTTGGCAGCCAGTCACTAGTGGTGTTCCCCAAGGATCAGTGCTGGGCCCAGTCCTGTTCAAAATCTTTATTGATGACCTGGATGAGGGGATTGAGTCCAGCACCAGTAAGTTTGCAGATGACTGTCCTGGAGTCCTGTATACCCCAAAATTCCTCTTCCTCTGTGGTTTAAATGGGAGAGGAAAAGGCACAAAAAGACCTGTTTCCCCCCCCCTGCCCTGCAGGTGTGAGAGGGGGAGCAAGGGCTTCTTCTGGCACGAGGGATGCCCCCATGCAGATGCCCACGCTGGAATCGAGCTGGGGATTGGCTGTGGTCTTTGTGCCTTGGAAGCGGTAACTCGGCTCTTTGTCTAGAAAGTGTATAAATATTGGGGGACTTCCTGCCTTGGTGTCCCTGCCTTAGAGTTCTCCCCCCCACCTGGATAGGTTCTGCAAGACAGAGTCCCCTGGTGCTCCAAAGGACAAGCTCCTGAGGGACCGGGCCGTCTCTGCTTTGGATGGCTGTACCCATCTGTGATGGTTTGGGGGTTACCCCGCCCCCCCACACTTTTGAATTTGCCCCAGCTAACTCAGACGGCCTCTGGGAATATAGATGAAGCAATTTATTTACAGCTAGCAGAATTTACAAGCAGCTATTTACAATATATACAGTTATATACAATATATACAGAAATATACAAAGGATAAACAACACAAAAGCACAACTCCCCTCCCAGAAACCTGAGTCCCCAGGAGGGGCTCTCAAACCACCCCAACACCTCCCCCCGGCCCTCTCAACCTTACCCCAGTTCTCAGGAAGAAGAGAGGTGCAGCCAAGAGGTTAGGGAGCAAGGTTAGTAGGAGCAGGGTTAATGAGATGTGACCAGGTCTAAGGCAAAAGCAAGAGTGAGAGAAACAAAATGGAGAATGTTTACTTCTTTTTCCCAGAGTTCTCAGCGAGACTGTGAGAGAAGTTGACATCAATTGTTTCATTTCACTGCCCGTTATCTAGTTCTTTTACCAAAACATTCCAGCTTGCTTCAAACTAGCACAATCCACCCCTTGTCTGCTTCGCTCAGAGTATCGCTGAGAATGATCCAATCTAATCTAAACCAATATTTACACTAAAACTATATATACAAGTTCAGTTCACACTTCAATCAGATGTAGGTGATTCAAAAGCTCAGAACAGGGACTCCCAGGTGATGTTGGGTTCGTGCTCACGTACTGTAGATTCTATCGTAGATTCTCTCGGTGTTGGGCGCCGATGTTACCTAGAACAGAAAACTCCTAACAGCTTGAATTTAAACTCTCTCAGCTAAGGTTAGATTTCTCTGTGGCACACACTGGATTTCACCATTCTCCTGCATTACCCAGTAGGTATGACCAGGACCTTCAGCAGAAACCACCCCTCGGACAGGTTTCCCTTCGCCCGAAGGAGAAAATACCCAAACAGTTTTCCCTAACAGATTCTTTTCACGTACAACAGGAACTTTATCACCGTCTACTGTTTGGACCAAATCTGATTGTGCGGGTCCTGCTCTGTTTACTGAACCTCTACTATTTACCAACCAAGTAGCTTCTGCTAAATGTTTGTCCCAGTTTTTCAGAGTTCCACCCCCCATGGCTTTTAGGGTGGTAGATCCATTCAATACCATGCTCTTTGGCCCAGTTTTTCACAAGATTATTCTTGAAATGAGTACCATTGTCTGACTCAATTCTCTCTGGAGTTCCATGTCTCCACAAGATCTGTCTCTCCAAACCAACAATGGTGTTACGTGCAGTAGCATGTGGAACTGGATAGGTTTCCAACCATCCAGTGCTGGCTTCTACCATCGTCAGCACATACTGCTTGCCAGAACGTGATCGAGGTAAAGTGATGTAGTCAATCTGCCAGGCTTCACCATACCTGTACTTTGACCATCTCTCACCATACCATAAGGGCTTAATTCGCTTAGCCTGCTTAATAGCAGCACAAATGTCACAGTCATAGATGACTTGGGTGATAGCGTCCATGGACAAGTCAATCGACCTATCACGAGCCCATCGGTATGTTCCATCTCTGCCTTGATGTCCAGACGAATCATGGGCCCACCGAGCTAAGAACAACTCACCTCGGTGTTTCCAGTCAAGGTCAATGTCAAGATCAGAGTTGGTATCAACTTGAGCAATCTTAGCAGCTTGATCTGCCTTCTGGTTATGTTTATGTTCCTCAGTGGCTCTGCTCTTAGGCATGTGTGCGTCTACGTGCCGCACTTTCACTGGAGTTCTCTACAGCCGTGCATCAATGTCCTGCCATAGATCAGCACACCAAATAGACTTTCCTTTCCTCTGCCAACCATTCTTCTTCCAGTCCTTTAGCCAACCCCATAGAGCATTGGCTACCATCCACGAGTCGGTGTAGAGGTAAAGGATAGGCCAATTCTCACGTTCAGCCACATCAAGAGCAAGTTGAACAGCTTTTACCTCAGCAAACTGACTGGATTCTCCTTCACCATCTTTCGTTTCGGTAACTCTCCTGGTTGGACTCCAAACCGCTGACTTCCACATTCGCTTGTTCCCAACAAGACGACAGGAACCATCTGTGAACAAAGCATAGTTCTTTTCCTGATCAGAGAGATCACCATAGGGAGGAGCTTCCTCAGCACGAGTTATTTTCTCCTCCGGAGGTTTGGAACAGTCTGTGCCTTCCGGCCAGTTGGTGATCACCTCCACCAGACCAGGTCGGTCAAGATTACCGATTCGTGCTCGTTGGGTTATCAAAGCCATCCATTTAGACCAGGTTGCATCAGTGGCATGATGTGGTGATGAACCTTTGCCTTTGAACATCCAGTTTAGAACTGGCAGTCTAGGAGCTAAAAGCAATTGTGACTCAGTTCCAATCACTTCAGAAGCTGCTTTCACTCCCTCATAGGCTGCTAGAATCTCTTTCTCAGTTGCAGTGTAATTTGTCTCTGAACCTCTGTAACAACGTCCCCAGAAACCAAGTGGACGACCACGTGTCTCATTCGGAGCTCTCTGCCAAAGACTCCAAGTTGGACCATTGTCACTGGCAGCCGTGTACAGAATGTTTTTAATGTCTGGACCAGATCTCACAGGTCCCAAGCCCACTGCATGGACTATTTCTCGTTTGATCTGATCAAAGGCTGCTTGTTGTTCAGGTCCCCACTCGAAATTGTTTCTCTTACGAGTCACATCATGCAGAGGTTTGACAATCTGACTGAAACCAGGAATGTGTAGTCTCCAAAATCCCACCACACCAAGAAAAGAAAGTGTGTCCTTCTTACTGGTGGGAACTGCCATGGTAGAGACTTTGTTGATCACATCCTGAGGAATGTAACGGCGACCATCCTGCCACCGCACTCCCAGAAACTGAATTTCTTTGGCAGGTCCTTTGACCTTGTCTCTCTTAATGGCAAAACCTGCTTGCAGCAGAATGTCAATGATTTTGTTACCTTTCTCGAAGACTTCCTCAGCAGTTTGGCCCCACACAATGATGTCGTCGATGTACTGGATGTGCTCTGGAGCTTTACCTTTCTCCAGTGCATTGTGGATGACTGAGTGACAGATGGTTGAGCTGTGTTTCCACCCCTGAGGCAAACGGTTGAACTGGTACTGGATTCCTCTCCAGGTGAATGCAAACTGAGGCCTACACTCCTTTGCTATGGGAATAGAGAAGAAAGCATTAGCAATGTCAATGGTTGCATACCACTTAGCCTCCTTCGATTCCAGCTCATACTGGAGTTCCAGCATGTCTGGCACAGCTGCACTCATGGGTGGCGTCACCTCGTTGAGGGCACGAAAGTCAACTGTCAGTCTCCAGTCGCCCGTAGGTTTGCGCACAGGCCAGATGGGACTGTTGAAAGGTGAATGAGCTTTCTCGATGACAGCCTGACTCTCCAATTGACGAATCAGCTGATGAATGGGCAACAAAGAGTCACGGTTAGTTCTGTACTGCCTGTGATGAACAGTTTGAGTTGCAATTGGCACTTCCAGGTCCTCTATGTCATGATGTCCCACAACTGCAGATTCATCAGAAAGTTCAGGTCTAACAGACAATTTCAATTTATCATCCTCAATCTCTACAGATGCTATTCCAAAAGCCCATTTGTGACCTTTAGGATCTTTGAAACAACCTTGTCTCAAAAAGTCAATTCCCAAAATGCAAGGCGCATCAGGACCAGTTACAATAGTATGTGTCTTCCACTCTTTACCAGTTAAACTGATCTCAGCCTGTATCTTAGTTAACTCTTGAGATCCACCAGTAATTCCAAAGATAGAAATGGACTCTGTCCCTTTGCAATTTGATGGCAATAAAGTACACTGAGCACCTGTGTCAACTAAAGCCCTGTATTTCCGAACTCTTGAACTGCCAGGCCACCTAATGAATACATTCCAATAGATTCGGTTCTCTCCACTATCCCTTTCCTCCTCCTGGCTGGAGGCAGGGCACCCCTAATGCTGAACATGGCATGTGGGGTGTACACAGTGATTGGTGTTGTTGTGAGAGGAACTGCAACTGTTGGAACAATTGCAGTTGCTCTCGGGAGCTGAAGAAGTGACAGCTACTTTCCTGGCATTGCTGCCTCTGTTTCTGCCACTCTGCAGATCCTTGACTCTCTTTGAAAGAGCTGAAGTGGGTTTACCATCCCACTTGTTCATGTTCTCACCGTATGTGTCACGCAGAAGTATCCACAGTGACGCACGTGATTGCTGCTGTCTAGGTGGAATTTGTCTCCTCCTGGGCTGGAATTGCCTTGCAGGAGGTGGGCGTCTGTTCCTGATTGCAGAAACATGCACCCATTCAGATGATGCAGGAATGGTATCCTTTACCAGATTGGAAATTGAGGTTGTAAGGTCCTCCTTCAGTTCTTTCATGGTATTCTTAATCTCTGTAGTCATAGTCTTTATGGCACAGATTATACCAGAATGGGACAAGCTAGCCTCAATCTGCCTGAGCTGGTCAGTAAATTCACCAACAGTGAAAGACCTTCCATTATCACTCCTTGCTAGGAACTTACTGGCCAAGATGTTAGCATAGGATGAAGGAGCAAGCTTAATCAGCTTCTTCATGAGACCTGTTCCCAAAGGAATATCATCAGGCTCATGAGTGCCATGATCTCCATAAAGCATTTCCTTCACAGCAAACTCCTTCAGAAGCTTAATTCCCTGCTCAACGGTGTTCCACTTCTTGGCAGCCCATGGGAAATCATCTCGGGAAGGATATCTCATAGCCACAGCCAACAAAAGGCGTGTCCACAAGCTAACCCTACCAAGAGGACTTGCTAGGTGTTTGTCCACTCCACTCTCCTTAGTGAGTGGTCCCAGCTGCTTGGCAGACTTGTCTCCTACCTGCAGAGCATTAGCACCAATGCCACGGCATCTCACTAGCCAGCTTAGGATTGGCTCACCTGATTCCCTTGTGTATTCCTTCCTAACTTCCCTGACCTCTCTGAGTGGATCCTTGGAGCCTTGGATGTCATCTTCCATCTCCTCTTCCTCCTGTTGTTCTGGTGGTGCTGGGCCTAACACAATCTTCCTCAGCATTCCTAAACTCATTGGAACCATCCTCTCTCCTGGCAGCTAACCTCCCAGTGCTCCTGTCACTTGAGTATTGTTGTCTCAGCACATCTACAAGGTCTCGCAGACTAACTGTCTCATCCTCCTCTTCTTGCTGATCACCAGAGGTCCTCTGTCTTACATCCTCCTGCGAACCACTCTTTGTCTTAGCTTTTGCCTTAGCAGGTGCCAGAAGGGCCTGAGCAGCAACAGACTTGGATGTGTCTGCTGGAGGATTTGAATCTTTAGGAGTCTGACTTGGAGGGTTTGAATCCTTAGGGGTCTGACCTGGAGCTTGTGAGTTCAAATCTGCCTTGCTTTTAACAGGAGGATTTTGGTTCTGGTCTGCTGGCTGGGGGTTTGAATTGGCTGAGCTGGTGTCATTAGGATTTGGACTGACTGGGCTAGCGTTACTAGCACTAGTGGGATTGTTTGCCTGTCCTCCTGGGATGCCTGCCAACCCTGAGGTGTTTTGATTGTTGCTAGGGACATTCTGATTTTGGGTATCTGCCTGTGCTCCTAAGGCTCCTGCTAAACTCTGTGGCTTGTTTTGGTTATCCTTATCATTGTTTACGTTAGTGGCGGGAACGCTGGCTGTGTTCCCAGAACCTATAGAGGAGGGTGGAGAGGCTGGCAAGGGGGAAGCCGATAACTGTGTTCCCTTGTTTTGCTGTGAAAGAGACTGCTTCTGAGACACAGAATTTTTCCTAGCTCTTACAGAAGCTGGTTTTGAATTTTTAACCAATAATGCCAAAATTAATATGAATATTAAAATCATGAGGCAAATATTAAAAATTGTGAGAAGAAAAACAGTTTTACAAGAGCATGTCCCGAGGCAAACAGTTGGAATTCCTGTCTTAGGCTGAATAACTCTCATTAGAGCCATATTTAAAGCAGAATTTCCATTGATTGTCACATTATTGACCAGAGCTCCTGTAATGTCCTTGGTAATATTCTCAGAGATATTAAAACCAGCATAACCAAGAATAAAATCACCCCAGCTCCAGAACATGTTTGAAAGCTTAACTTTAGCCTTCTTAAAAACTACATGAAGCAAGAAATAACCAATTTGATCTTTGATCCAGTTGTACACAAAAAACCAGAAAACAGGCCACACAGCAATCCCCACCAAGTACAATAGCTGCTTGATTAGCTTCATCTTAATTCCCAGAGCTAATTTTCCAATCACTCCAAAATCTCTAGCCCCACGTTGGGAAAGCCAATAAAAAATGTGATGGTTTGGGGGTTACCCCGCCCCCCCACACTTTTGAATTTGCCCCAGCTAACTCAGACGGCCTCTGGGAATATAGATGAAGCAATTTATTTACAGCTAGCAGAATTTACAAGCAGCTATTTACAATATATACAGTTATATACAATATATACAGAAATATACAAAGGATAAACAACACAAAAGCACAACTCCCCTCCCAGAAACCTGAGTCCCCAGGAGGGGCTCTCAAAACCACCCCAACACCTCCCCCCGGCCCTCTCAACCTTACCCCAGTTCTCAGGAAGAAGAGAGGTGCAGCCAAGAGGTTAGGGAGCAAGGTTAGTAGGAGCAGGGTTAATGAGATGTGACCAGGTCTAAGGCAAAAGCAAGAGTGAGAGAAACAAAATGGAGAATGTTTTCTTCTTCCCAGAGTTCTCAGCGAGACTGTGAGAGAAGTTGACATCAATTGTTTTTCATTTCACTGCCCATTATCTAGTTCTGTTACCAAAACATTCTAGCTTGCTTCAAACTAGCACACCATCCCTCCCTGTTTCCAGGGGCAGTTCCCTTAGCAGGGGCGATCTGCAGGGCCTGCTCCCACAGATCCAGCTCCCTTTCGTTCTCCCTTATTGACCTGGGTCTGCATACTTCATCCTTCAGCTCAGCCACTTCATCTTTCAATTCTGCCACCAAGGTGAGAAGAAAGTTCACCTGCTCACACCTGGCGCAATTGTTCAGCCCTTCTTCTACAGCGAGAGGTTCCAGCACTCCCTGCAGCCAGTAGCCTGGACTCCTGTGTGTTGGTGGGTCAAGTCTGTCTGGGTGCACACGCTTTTTCTGCCCTTCATTTTGCAAGTGACAGGCATAGTGCACAGTGGTATTGACAGTTATAAACAGGAATAAAAGAAAAAAAAAGATTTAAAAAAAGAAAAAATTCCTAGCCGCAGGCAGGCTGGCTCTCTGCACAACTTTTGCAGCTGTCACAAAGCCACCACCATGGACCACAATAAAGCCAAGTGAAAATGAAAGTTTCAAAAAATGTGTGGATTGCCTCCAAGCTGCGATCGATTCCTCAGCCCTACCCGCAGAAGCAAGAAATCAAACAATGGCAGAATGCGTGTGCCAACAGTGTAATCCAGCAACCAGAGAGATACTGCGAACACTGCAAAGAGGAGCAAGCATTGCAGACATGATCAGGCACATCGTGACAGAAGAACAAGACCTTCCAATCCAAGAGGTTGTCCACACTGCAATGGCTCAGACGCAGGAAACAGTGAATGCTATACATACCGCGGTAGCCAATACAATGGTGTGTATTAGATGTGGCCTGATGGGTCATCTAAAAGCAAACTGCACCCAAAAAGGGGAAACACCAGCAGCACCTCCCCCATGCACTAGCTACTTTAGAGGGATATGCTGGGTCTGTGGAAAGAAAGGACACTTTGCTAAAGACTGTAGATCAAGGAACTCGGGAAACGGGGGAGGGAGGGGACACCCAAGCCGCATCCAGCCTTCTCCCAGTTGGAGTATGAGGCAGCCCAACTACACCTACCCAGAGTGGGATGAGACATATCCCAGTCCACCTATCACATATGCGCCACCCCGAGAAGCAACCAGTTTCACAGCTCAGCCAACAACCCAGCCAGATCTGCCCTCACACCAGAGGCAGCCAGAACCACAAACTGGGGGAGGGATGCCAGGGTGGCGTTGGTAATAAAATGTGATGATCGACCAGTGGTCTGGGGAATTTGTTCTCTTCACAATACTCTGAACAGTGTTACCATCAGTATCCCTTTCCTAATCGATACAGGAGCAGATGTTACAGTCATCCCAGAAGCAAATTGGCCACCAGATTGGAAATTAGCAGAGGCCCCCATGGTTGGAGGAGTGGGGGGCATATCAAAAGTTAGAAAGAGCGCTGGACTGATAGCAATAACACTTTACACTGAGAAAGGGCCAGAGAAAACTATCACCCTCTTTCCATATGTCATATCTGGAACCCCACCTTTGCTGGGAAGAGATGCCCAAGTTCTGCTAAAAGCCAGGGTGACAAATTTACCGTGAGGGCCACTGCCGCATTACCACTCCCACCAATCAGGCTGACATGGAAATCTTCAGACCCAGTGTGGATCGAGCAGTGGCCCCTATCAAAGCCTCGAATGGATGCTCTTTTTGAATTACTAGATCATGAACTGCAACGAGGCCACATAGAGCCCTCTACCAGCCCATGGAACACGCCAGTTTTTGTAATACCAAAAAGGAGTGGCGAAGGGGAACACTATAACTGATGACGAAGAAAAGGCTGAGGTCCTGAATGCCTTCTTCGCCTCAGTTTTCAACAGTAAGGAGGGAGGAGGAGGAGGCAAGTGGCCTCTTGAACTGGGGGATGGGGTCGGGGAGCGGTGTGTTCCCCTGGAAATTCATGAAGAAGTAGTTCAGGACCTGCTGAGCCATCTGGACACCCACACATCCATGGGACCAGATGAGATCCATCCCAGGGTGCTGAGAGAGCTGGCAGCTGAGCTGGCCAAGCCACTCTCCATCATTTTCCAGCAGTCCTGGCTCACTGGAGAGGTCCCAGGAGACTGGAAAATGGCCAACGTGGTCCCCATACACAAGAAGGGTCGGATGGAGGAACCTGGGAACTACAGACCCGTCAGCCTGACCTCAGTGCCAGGGAAACTGATGGAGCAGGTTATCTTGGGGGTGATAAGAGCACACCTGAGGGATGGCAAAGAGCTCAGGTCCAGCCAGCATGGGTTTAGGAAGGGCAGATCCTGCCTTTCTAACCTGATCTCCTTCTATGATCAGGTGACCCGCTCGGTGGATGTGGGGAGGCCTGTGGATGTGGTCTATCTGGACTTCAGCAAGGCCTTTGACACTGTCCCCCACAGCAAACTGCTGGCTAAGCTGTCAGCCTGCAGCTTGGATGGCAACACTCTGTGCTGGGTTAGGAACTGGCTGGAGGGCCGGATCCAGAGAGTGGTGGTGAATGGTGTCACATCCAGCTGGCGGCCAGTCACTGGTGGTGTCCCTCAGGGATCTGTGCTGGGCCCCATCCTCTTTAACATCTTCATAGATGATCTGGATGAGGGCATGGAGTCAGTCATCAGCAAGTTTGCAGATGACACCAAGCTGGGGGCAGATGTGACTGAGTTGGAGGGCAGAAGGGCTCTGCAGCGGGACCTTGACCGCCTGCACAGGTGGGATGGGGTACAATAGCTCCAAGTGCAGGGTGCTGCACTTTGGCCACAACAACCCCATGGAGAGATACAGGCTGGGGTCAGAGTGGCTGGAGAGCAGCCAAACAGAGAGGGATCTGGGAGTACTGATTAATACCCGCCTGAACATGAGCCAGCAGTGTGCCCAGGTGGCCAAGAGAGCCAATGGCATCCTGGCTTGCATCAGGAATGGTGTGGTCAGCAGGAGCAGGGAGGTCATTCTGCCCCTGTACTCTGCACTAGTTAGACCACACCTTGAGTACTGTGTCCCGTTCTGGGGCCCCCAGTTTAGGAGGGACATTGAGATGCTTGAGCGTGTCCAGAGAAGGGCGACGAGGCTGGTGAGAGGCCTCGAGCACAAGCCCTATGAGGAGAGGCTGAGGGAGCTGGGATTGTTTAGCCTGGAGAAGAGGAGGCTCAGGGGTCACCTTATTGCTGCCTACAACTACCTGAGGGGTGGTTGTGGCCAGGAGGAGGTTGCTCTCTTCTCTCAGGTGGCCAGCGTCAGAACGAGAGGACACAGCCTCAAGCTACGCCAGGGGAGATTTAGGCTCAGGGTGAGGAGAAAGTTCTTCACTGAGAGAGTCATTGGACACTGGAATGGGCTGCCCGGAGAGGTGGTGGAGTCGCCGTCCCTGGAGCTGTTCAAGGCAAGATTGGACGTGGCACTTGGTGCCATCGTCTAGCCTTGAGCTCTGTGGTAAAGGGTTGGACTTGATGATCTGTGAGGTCTCTTCCAACCCTGATAATACTGTGATACTGTGATACTTGTGCGAGGTAAATAAAAGAGTTCAGCCCATGGGACCTGTCCAAACGATGCTGCCTATGAATTCGATGATTCCGAAAGAACAACCCTGTGCCATCCTTGACATCAAAGACTGTTTTTTCTCAATACCTTTGCATGAAGAAGACAAAGAGCGATTTGCCTTTTCAGTCGTGTTTCCAAACAGCCAGCGTCCCAATATGAGCTTCCAATGGAAAGTACTGCCTCAAGGAATGATCAATTCGCCTACTATCTGCCAAATTACAGTGGATGGGGCACTGGCATCAGTTCAGCAAGACAACCCAAACGCGACCATCATTCAGTACATGGATGATATCCTGGTCGCCACACCAACAGAGAATCAAGTAGACCACTTGGTGTCCACAATATCAGAAACCTTGAAATCAAATGGGTTCGAAATCGCAGACTCTAAAATGAAAAGAAGACCACACGTAAGTTTCTTGGGAGTTGGAATCACAAAATCCTATGTGACCCCTCCACAAATAAAGATCCGACGGAACATCAAGACGCTGTATGATATGCAACAGCTGGTAGGATCATTTCAGTTGCTTTGCAATATTGTCATGATTCCTCCAGAAGCCATGGCCCCCCTCTATGATCTGCTGAAAGAAAGAAATACGTGGGAAGAGAAGACCCTGACAGCAGAAGCAATGAATTCCCTTGACTTTATCGAGCGACAAGTATCATCAAGCATGCTCGCCAGATGGAATCCAGATGAACCACTCAATCTGTACGTACACTTCACAGAAGGAGGGGGAGTAGAAGCATTAGCCCAAGGGCCCCCCGAGAAAGCTCAACCGATTCAGTGGGTAGTTCTGGGAAAAGTGTCACGTGCATTCTCTCCAGGGATTGAGTGCCTTGGAAATCTCATCATGAAAGGAAGAAAGCTTGCCCTGAGACACCTGGGTACAGAACCAGCAAAAATATATTTGCCCTTCTGAAAACAGCTTCCAACGCAATCAGTGGCGATGTCAGAACATCCAGCAGTGGCTCTGGTAGGATTTGGCGGAGAAATCAAGTACGCTGCAAAGCCCCCTTGGACCCAAATGCTGTCAATTGTGGATGTCGATCTCCCACAAAAAGTCATGGATCAGCCGCAAGAGGGATCGACAGTTTTCACAGACGCTCCCTCAATGACTTCAACTGCAGTAGCAGTGTGGCAGACAGGAGAAGAATGGCTCAGTGTCAGAGCAACTGACAATACGCTCTCAGTTCAGCAGCTAGAAGTAACAGTTGTAGTATTAGCATGTGGACTATTCCCTATAGAACACCTGAATATCGTAACTGATTCAATGTTTGTAGCAAAACTCTGTTTGGCCATGTCAGGGCCTGGTGTATCAACATCTCCAGCAGCACTGATGTTAGAAGAAGCTCTGTTCTCCAGAAAAGGCACCATATCAGTCATCCATGTCAATAGCCACAACCTGATAAAAGGATTTTTTCAAATCGGCAATGACAGAGCAGATTGTGGACATTGAAAGATGCACATGAACTGCATGAGTCCCTTCACATCAGAGCCAAAGCACTGGCAAAGAGATGTGCAATCTCAATCACAGACGCTAAACATGTAGTAGCTACATGCCCTCACTGTCAAAAAACACCACTGTGGTCCAGCGGAGTCAACCCCAGAGGTCTTAAAGCCTCAGAAATATGGCAAACAGACTTTACACTTTGCCAACTATTGAAGCCACGAGCGTGGCTGGCAGTAACTGTAGATACCTACAGCAGAATGATAGTAGCCACACAACATCTCAAAGCTGACTCCAAAGTGACCATTCAACACTGGTTAACAGCCATGGCGTGGCTCAGTATCCCCAGTCAGGTTAAAACAGACAATGGTCCAAATTTTGTCTCTAAGACAGTTCAAGCATTTGTTTCAAAATGGGGTATCAGTTTAGTTCACAGGATTCTGTACAATAGCACAGGACAGGCCATAGTCGAACGAGCAAATCAGACTCTAAAAACAAAATTAGAGGTATTAGCGAAATCAGGATTCAATGGTACCATTCCTTCAGGGGATCAAGCATGTCTGCTGACGACTGCTCTATTGGCATTAAATCAGTTCCCAAGAGGGGAGGAGACGAACAGCCCTTCCCAAAAACATTGGGCCACTCAGGCATTAGAAGAGGGCCCATCAGTCATAGTTAGAAATGAGTTAGGAGAATGGGAATCAGGATGGAAATCAGCTTTAACAGGGCGTGGATACGCCGCAGTCAGAAAAGATGGCAAGGTCAAGTGGTGTCCACTTAAGTCTATTAAACCAGACCTCCAGAATAAAAACTAATGAAAACTGTGAGTTTTGTCCACAGGACCTCTTGATTGGACGCCCTCGTAACGTGTACTTCCTGGTGGCAGAGGATGATGACAACCCGAAAAGCACTTCACCACCACCCACGCCGGAAAGTGTCACATCAGCAAGATCCAAACAACAGCAAGGAGGCCCTTGAAAGGGAGGGTTACGGTGTCTCTGTGTGATTCTGATTTTGGGTATGGTAAGACCGTCCAATGCCTCGTACAGACACCAGGGCAATGGATGCCGACTTCCTTGGTATCCCAACAAAAGGGCTTATCCCACCTACGGGCTGTCATCGATGAGGACCTGCAAAGACTAGAAAATTCCATGACCTCCCTAGAAAAATCTCTCTCATCACTTTCAGAAGTTGTCTTACAGAACAGATGAGGGTTAGACCTTCTGTTCATGCTTTTACACAGACCACACCGGAGTAGTTAGAGATTCGATGGCTAAATTAAGAGAAAGATTGGCCCAAAGTAAAAAGGATAGGGAAGCCCAACAAGGATGGTTTGAATTATGGTATAATCGATCACCATGGCTAACCACCCTGATATCCTCCCTGATGGGACCGATCGCGATGATCGTGTTGACTTTAGTTTTTGGACCCTGTGTACTGAACACGTTTGTATCATTTGTTAGACGTAGGCTGCAGACAATAGACATCATGCTTGTAGAGCAGTAAGATCTGCTCTAAGATACCTTCAGTATTATTAATATTATCTTGCACAAAGTAGCTTAGGTTTGCACCAAAGAATCATAGAATCATAGAATCAACCAGGTTGGAAGAGACCTTCAAGATCATCCAGTCCAACCTATCACCCAGCCCTAACCAATCAACTAGACCACGGCACTGAGTGCCTCATCCAGTCTTTTCTTGAACACCTCCAGGGACGGTGCCTCCACCACCTCCCTGGGCAGCCCATTCCAATGGGAAATCACTCTCTCTGTGAAGAACTTCTTCCTAATATCCAGCCTATACCTACCCTGGCACAACTTGAGACTATGTCCCCTTGTTCTATTGCTGGTTGCCTGGGAGAAGAGGCCACCCCCCACCTGGCTACAATGCCCCTTCAGGTAGTTGTAGAATGTTATACTGCGAAGAAAATAGTTATAGAAGATAGGGATAGTACAATATATGGCAGCTGACTTAGAAATATAGGGAATTTTCACGTGTGATGAGTACGAGCACTTTAGGTGTTTGCTAACGATAATGTGAAGAATGTTCTTATCTCATACTTTTACACTAACCACACTTGGTTGCACTACATTGTTCTCAACAGTACCTCATTTAAAGTGCCTGACTACTGAAGTTTGCTGTTAGGATCTTTTGATACTGTGACTATTTTTCTATGCTCTTTCTATATAGAATTTTATACTTTTTTACAATTTTATACTTTTAAGAAAATGTTATATTTTGGCTAGTCTTATTGAGCATAGGGAGGGGGGAAATGTGGGCAGCTAGGGTCTGGCGTCTGGAAGATAACGGGATGTACGGAAAGACAGGGGCCCCTCTCCTTAATGCCATAACCAATAATATTTAGTAGTGATGTAAGCAGACGGAAATGATGTATAACTTCACACTATATAACCCAGCACTGTACACGAATAAATGCTATTTGCTCTCCACCGCATCGGTGTATGTGAGCCGTGGTCACGAGTGGCCAAGAACTGGTCACCGTCACGTTCCTGAACCGGGTCGCTGCTTGCCCCCACAAGGGCAACAATTTTCTCCTTCAGGCGAAGGGAAACCTGTCCGAGGGGTGGTGTCTGCTGAAGGTCCTGGTCACACCTACTGGGTAATGCAGGAGAATGGTGAAATCCAGTGTATTCCACAGAGAAATCTAACCTTACCTGAGAGAGTCTGAATTCAGAGTGTATAATCCAAGCTGTTAGGAGGTTTCTGTTCTAGGCACCATCGGCGTCCAACACTGAAAGAATCTACGAGAGAATCTACAGTACGTGAGCACGAACCCAACATCACCTGGGAGTCCCTGTTCTCGTCTCATCTGTGAGGAGACAAACTGTTCTGAGCTTTTGAATCACCTACATCTGAGATAGCTGGAATGAAGTGTGAACTGAACTTGTAATATTCATTAGTGTAAATGTTGGTTTAGATTAGATCAGTTCTTAGCAATACTCTGAGTGAAGTAGACAGGGGTGGATTGTGCTAGTTTGAAGCAGGCTAGAATATTTTGGTGAGAAGAACTAGATCATAGGCTGTGAAAGGAAAGCAGTGCTGCTGTCTACTTCCCTCAGAGTCTTGCTGAACAAGAAATGAAAACGTTAGATAACACTCTCGCCATTTTGCTTCACTTACTGGCTGGGCTCGTAATGAGCTGCATCTCCTTAACCTCACCTGCCACTAACCTTGCTTCTTAACCTCTTGGCTGATGCTCTATTCTTCCTTAGGACTGGGGTAAGGTTGAGAGGGGCAGGGGGAAGGTGCAGGGGTGGTTGAGAGCCCCTCCTGGGGACTCAGGTTTCTGGGAGGGGAGTTGTGTTTCTATATTACCTTTTCACCTTGTATATTTCTGTATATATGTCCTGGAGTCCTGTACCCCTAAATGCCTCTCCTGCCCGGACTTCGGGGGGAAAGGGGAAAAGCCGCCTGTTTTCCCTCCCCCCTCGCCTGCCCTGCAGCCGTGAAGGGGGAGAGGACTTCCCCGTGAGTTCCCGCGCTGGAGCCAGGCTGGGATTGGCCGTGCGCTTTCGCGCCTAAGGTGTGGTAACTCTGCCCTTTGTCTAGCCAAGGTTATAAATATTGGGGGTCTTCCCGCCTTTGGGGTTCTCGCTTTGGAGTTTGCCTGTGCCTGGATGTATGTGTCTGCCTGAGCTCACACACTCCCCTGTGCCTGGACTGCAGAGAGACCAAGGATTCGCTTTCCTATTAACACCTTTGTGTGCCTAACGACCCTTAACAACCCTTAACGATTCACCTGCAGCCACTGGAAAAGAAGCGGAAGACTGCACGAGTCAGCCTGAGTGAGTCATTTGGCTTAGCTTAATTTAGTAAGAAACTGCTATTAATTAATAGCTGAGGCCTTTTCCAACTTCTGACTTCCAATATAGTCAGATTATTGATGGTATCCTTGTAGGTTAACTCTCATGCAACTGAATCTGCTTATCAAACTAAATTAATCTTTGTATATATAGTTGTGGGGGTGGGGTTTTGGGAAAATAAAAATAACTATTTTTGATAAATTCCCGACTCGGCCACATATTAATTCCTGCTCTCCGCAACAATATAACTGTATATACTGTAGATATCTGCTTCTATATTGTGCTAGCTGTAAATATAAGCTTCATTCATATTTCCAGATCCGGCTGAGTCTAGTCTGGGTGATTTCTAAAGTGGGGGGGGTCAGGGAACACCCAAACCATCACATATTTTTTATTTGGCTCCCCAACGTGGGGCAGATTCATTTTGAGTGATTGTTAATTAACTCTGGGAATCAGAATGAAGCTAATGAAGCAGCTATTTTACTTAGTGGGGGCTATTGTGTGGCCAGTTTTCTGTTTTCTTGTGTACAATTAGATCAAAGTCCAAATTGGTTATTTCTTGCTTAATATAATTTTTAAGAAGGTCAAAGCTAAACTTGCAAGCATTCTCTGGAATTGGGGCGATCTCATTCTTGGGTATGCTGGTTTTAATGTCACTGAAAATTTTACTAGTAATATTACAGGGGTATTTATCAATAATATTACAGGCAATCAAAGTACTTCTACTGCTTTATCTACTGCATTGATGAGGGTTATCTTACCTAGAACTGAGATGCCAGACCCTTGTTCAGAATTTTATTCTCAACAGACTGTGGCATTTCTGTTGAGTGTGATTTTAGGTCTTGTAATTTTGATTTTCATATTAATTCTGGCATTATGTAAGAAAAATTCTAATGCAATGCCTGTAAGAACTGGGAAACTCTCTGTGTCCAAAATGAAAGTTTAAGCTCGTCTCCCTGAAGCCCGGCAGACCCTGCTTGCCTGGCATATACTGCTTATCAGCTAAGTCTGGAAAGGTACAGAGCCAGCAGGCCCTCAGACTGTCTGCAAACCTGCAAACACAGCCTGCTAGCTGTGAGACTGACTGTCAGAAGCTGCACGGACAGATCCTTCTCCTGCATCTGCCAGCTGATCATCCCTGTACATGCACAGCATCCAGAAGCCGCAGCTCCAAGGCAGAGACCACTCCAGGAGAGAAGGTTAGAGAAAATCCCATTTAACCCAGAGACTGGGAAGCCCTTATCACCCGTGCAAGCCAGGACAGATATCAGCTTCACCAAGACCCCAATACTGAGGCACACGCTGAGACAGAATCCCGGGAGGGTGATTAATGATTAATATTCAAGAGCAAAACATCTAAGCAAGCCTTAAATCCTTTGCAACATAAGTTACCTCTACCTGAGGAGCACACACAGTTTCAGCCCTTGCTGGGCAGACACTAGAGTTGTTAAGAGGCATTAAGCCTAAGGGAATTTCTCTGTCTATAGTTGTTGATAATTTGATATTTCCATTTAATAATCAATCCCTGTAAATATATCCCAAGTTGTTTTCATACACTTGCATAATGAACCTTATTTCATAGCGGTTGGGGGTGGTACAAATTTGTAAATATTAATTTTAATAAATAATTTTATAAAAAATTAATACCAACTCAAATTAATTTCTCACCCCCCCTTAACAGGGGAGGAATAGAGAAAACCCCTCCACGACAGCACCTGCTAAGGCAAAAGCCAAGACACCACATTTGACAAAGTGTGATTCAAAAGAGGATGTAACAGAGGGGACCTCTGGTGAGCAAGAGGAGGAAGAGGAGACATACAGTCATCGGGACTTGGCAAACATGCTCAGATCCCAGTACTCTGATGAGAGGAGCGCTGAGAGGTTGGCTGCCAAGAAAGAGGATGGTTCTGATGAGTTTAAGAGTGCTCTTAGGAAAGTTCTGTTTCTAGGCCAGGGACATCCAGATCAACAGGAGGAAGAGGAGAACGATGACATCCAGGATTCCAATGATCCCCTCAGGGAGGTCAGGGAAGTTAGGAAGGAATACTCAAGGGAATCAGGTGAACCAATACTAAGCTGGCTAGTGAGATGCTGTAGCATTGGAGCCAATGCCCTGCAGGTAGGAGACAAGTCTGCCAAGCAGCTAGGACCACTTACTAAAGAGAGTGGAGTGGACAAAAACCTAGCAAGTCCTCTTGGTAAGGTTAGCTTTTGGACACACCTCCTGTTGGCTGTGGCTATGAGATATCCTTCCCGAGATGATCTGCCATGGGCTGCCAAGAAGTGGAACACCATTGAGCAGGGAATTAAGCTTCTGAAGGAGTTTGCTGTGAAGAAAGTTCTCTATGGAGATCATGGCACATATGAGCCTGATGACATTCCTCTTGGAACAGGTCTCATGAAGAAGCTTATTAAGCTTGCTCCTTCATCCTATGCTAACATCTTGGCTAGCAAGTTTCTATCAAGGAGTGATAATGGAAGGTCTTTCACTGTTGGTGAATTCACTGACCAGCTCAGGCAGGTAGAGGACAGCTTGTCACATTCTGCCATAATCTGTGCCATAAAAACTCTAGGTACAGAGATAAAAGATGGCATTAAGGATGGCATCAAAGACAGCATGAAAGAACTGAAGGAGCATCTTAGAAACATTACCAATCTCGTAAAGGGTACTGTCCCTGCATCATCTGAATGGGTGCATGTTTCTGCCATCAGGAACAGACGCCCACCTCCTGCAAGGCAATTCCAGCCCAGGAGGAGACAAATTCCACCTAGACATCAGCAATCACACGTGTCACTGTGGATAAATCTGCGTGACCAATATGATAAGAACATGAACAAGTGGGATGGTGAACCTACTTCAGCTCTTTCAAAGAGAGTCAGGGAACTGCAGAGTGGCAGAAACAGAGGCAATAATGCCAGAAAAGTAGCTGTCACTTCTTCAGCTCCTGAGAGCAACTGCAATTATTCCAACAATTGCAATTTCTCTCACAACAACACCAACCACTGTGTACACCCCACATGCCATGTTCAGCATTAGAGGTGCCCTGCCTCCAGCCAGGAGGAGGAATGGGATAGTGGAGAGAACCGAATCTATTGGAATGTATTCATTAGGTGAGATAAGTTTAACTGGTAAAGAGTGGAAGACACATACTATTATAACTGGTCCTGATGCGCCTTGCATTCTGGGAATTGACTTTTTGTGACAAGGTTGTTTCAAAGATCCTAAGGGTCACAAATGGGCTTTTGGAATAGCATCTGTAGAGATTGAGGATGGTAAACTGAAATTGTCCATTAGACCTGAACTTTCAGATGGGACATCATGACATAGAGGATCTGGAAGTGCCAATTGCTACTCAAACTGTTCACCACAGGCAGTACAGAACTAACCGTGACTCTTTGTTGCCCATTGATCAGCTGATTCGTCAACTGGAGAGCCAGGCTGTCATTGAGAAAGCTCATTCACCTTTCAACAGTCCCATCTGGCCTGTGCGCAAATCGAACGGAGACAGGTGACTGACAGCTGTTTTTTGTGCCCTCAACAAGGTGACTCCACTCATGAGCGCAGCTGTGCTGGACATGCTGGAACTCCAGTACGAGCTGGAATCGAAGGAGGCTAAATGGTATGGAACCATAGACATTGCTAATGCTTTCTTCTCTATTCCCATAGCAAAGGAGTGCAGGCCTCAGTTTGCATTCACCTGGAGAGGAATCCAGAACCAGTTCAACCGTTTGCCTCAGGGGTGGAAACACAGCTCCACAATCAGCCACTCAGTCATCCACAATGCACTGGAGAAAGGTAAAGCTCCAGAGCACATCCAGTATATTGACGACATCATTGTGTGGGGCCAAACAGCTGAGGAAGTCTTTGAGAAAGGTAATAAAATCACTGACATTCTGTTGCAAGCAGGTTTTGCCATTAAGAGAGACAAGGCCAAAGGACCTGCCAGAGAAATTCAGTTTCTGGGAGTGCGGTGGCAGGATGGTCGCCGTCACATTCCACAGTTCCCACCAATAAGAAGGAGACTCTCTCTTTCTTAGGTGCAGTGGGATTTTGGAGACTACACATTCCTGGAATCAGTCAAATTGTCAAACCTCTGCATGATGTGACTCGTAAGAGAAACAATTTCAAGTGGGGACCCGAACACCATGCAGCCTTTGATTAGATCAAGCGAGAAGTAGTCCATGCAGTGGGCTTGGGACCTGTGCGATCTGGTCTGGACATTAAAAACATTCTGTACACTGCTCTGTTTCGTAGGGGGATTCTCAGTACCTACACCTATTTGACGGAGGAGAGAAATTAATTTGGGGCAATATGAGTTTTATATAAAAATATAGATTTCTTAAATTCAGTATTCTGAACTCTCGCCACCCCTAACCACTGTTATAACTGTTCATAACCACAGTTATGAAAACAATTTATGATAAAATATATACAGGGAATTTGTTATTTAACTAGCAAACATTCAAACTATAAACAGAGAGAGGAGTTTTCCCTGTGGCTCAATGCCGTTTGGGATCTTTATGCTATTTGCCCAACAGGGCAGGCTGAAACTCTTTCTGCTCTATGACAGAGGAAACTTATATTACAGTGGTATCAAAGCTTTTACTCACAACTCTTTATCAGTTATTAATCACTCTCCGGGGCTGTGTCACAGCCTGTGCCTAATGTCCAGACTTCAGGATCTCTGCCTGTGGACTCTTTGAGGCTGGAATCTTCCCGGCTTGAGGGGAAATGATAAATCTTCCCAGTTTCTGGGAAATATTTCTGACCTTTGTTCTCCTGACGAGGGACGATCTCTGCCTTGGTGCTACTGGCTTCTTCTGGATGCTGCGTCCAGGGATATCAGCTTGGCAGGACTTCAGGAGCATGAGGTGAATATCCATGCTGTCTCTGGCACGGTTCTTCAAAGCTTCAGGCCGCGTGTGTGTCTGCTAGGAGTCTGAGCTCCGTAGGTAAAGCAATGCAGGATCTGGTCCTGATAGCACAATAGTTTGCAGATGTGCACAGATGGCTTAGGAGGCTATAGGCTCCTTTTATATATATTATGTGCAGGCGTAAATGAGCTCTGCATCTAAGGTACGCAGGCAGGTAAGCTGCGAATAAATCAAAGCATGAGGTCTGAGCCTCTGAGCAGAGGAGCTGTGCAATGGCGTCCAAGCGTGGGGGGCTGAGCGGCTGAGTGCTACAGTGTGGGTCAGAGCTGTGTCTGATCCATGCAAGTGAGGCAGAGCAGCAGGGAGATGCAGTGTGGTCCGAGCTGAGCTGCAGGGAGGGTCAGAGCAGCTGTGGGTAGGGTCAGAGCACGTTGTTTACCTGTGCATCCCTATTTATTGACTGTGGGCCGAGATTAATGGCCTCTTTGGCCACTAGAATGACCAATCAGGTTGGCAGTCAGCCAAACCTTACCATAATAGGCAGAAGCGACTTGCCTGGACTTTCCCAAATATGGGGATCACATGGATTTGCCCCAGGGAGACACGAGCTGGGTGTGTGTGGGCTTACACAACCTGTTTACAACCAGGGGTCCTGGCAGAAAAACATGTCCAGGCAAGGCATAAGCAAGCCTCTTTTTGGCCCTACAGACCCTCCATGACAGGTTGCCAGTGACAATGGTCCAACTTGGAATCTTTGGCAGAGAGCGCCAAATGAGACACATGGTCATCCACTTGGTTTCTGGGGATGTAGCTACAGAGGTTCAGAGGCAAATTACACCCCAACAGATGCAACCTGCTTTAAATGGATGGCTTTGATAACCGAATGAGCATGAATGGGCAATCTTGATCGACCTGGTCTGGTGGAGGTGATCACCAACTGGCCGGAAGGCACAGACTGTACCAAACCTCCAGAGGAGAAAATAACCTGTGCTGAAGAAGCTCCTCCCTATGGTGATCTCTCTGATCAGGAAAAGAACTATGCTTTGTTCACAGATGGTTCCTGTCGTCTTGTTGGGAACAAGAGAAGATGGAAGTCAGCAGTCTGGAGTCCTACCAGGAGAGTTACCGAAGCAAGAGATGGAGAAGGAGAATCCAGTCAGTTTGCTGAGGTAAAAGCTGTTCAACTTGCTCTTGATGTGGCTAAACGTGAAAATTGGCCTATCCTTTACCTCTACACCGACTCATGGATGGTAGCCAATGCTCTATGGGGTTGGCTAAAGGACTGGAAGAAGCATGGTTGGCAGAGGAAAGGAAAGCCTATTTGGTGTGCTGATCTATGGCAGGACATTGATGCATGACTGGAGAGAATTCCAGTGAAGGTGCGGCACGTAGGCGCACACATGCCTAAGAGCAGAGCCACTGAGGAACATCAACATAACCAGCAGGCAGACCAAGCTGCTAAGATTTCTGAAGTTGATACCAACTCTGATCTTGACCTTGATTGGAAACACCGAGGTGAACTGTTCTTAGCTCGGTGGGCCCATGACTCATCAGGACATCAAGGCAGAGATGGAACATACCGATGGGCTCGTGACAGGTCAATTGACTTGTCCATGGACGCTATCACCCAAGTCATCTATGACTGTGACATTTGTGCTGCTATTAAGCAGGCTAAGCAAATCAAGCCCTTATGGTATGGTGAGAGATGGTCAAAGTACAAGTATGGTGAAGCCTGGCAGATTGATTACATCACTTTACCTCGATCTTGTTCTGGCAAGCAGTATGTGCTAACGATGGTAGAGGCCAGCACTGGATGGCTGGAAACCTATCCAGTTCCACATGCTACTGCACGTAACACCATTGTTGGTTTGGAGAGACAGATCATGTGGAGACATGGAACTCCAGAGAGAATTGAGTCAGTCAATGGCACTCATTTCAAGAAGAGTCTTGTGAAAGACCAGGCCAAAGAGCACGGCATTGCAGGGATCTACCACATACCGTACTACACACCAGCTTTGGGAATGATTGAGCAGTACAATGGTTTTCTGAAAATTACCCTTAAAGTTGTGGAGGGTGGAAGCATTTACCACAAGCAGGACTTGAGCTATCACATTTGTTGGAAACAGTAGATGGTGATAAAGTTCCTGTTGTACATGGGAAGAATCCATTAGGAAAAAAAGGGTATTTTATGCTTTGGCTGAAGGGAAACCTTCAGTGAAGATTTAACGCTATAACAATTTGCTGAAAACCACCCTAAAAGCTATGGGGGGTGGAACTCTGAAAAACTGGGACAAACATTTAGCACAAGCGTCCTGGTTGTTAAATAGTAGAGATTCAGTAAACAGAGCAGGACCTGCACAATCAGACTTGGTCCAAACAGTAGACGGTGATAAAGTTCCTGTTGTACGTGAAAAGAATCTGTTAGGGAAAACTGTTTGGGTATTTTCTCCTTTGGGTGAAGGGAAACCTGTCCGAGGGGTGGTGTCTGCTGAAGGTCCTGGTCACACCTACTGGGTAATGCAGGAGAATGGTGAAATCCAGTGTATTCCACAGAGAAATCTAACCTTACCTGAGAGAGTCTAAATTCTGAGCGTATAATCCAAGCTGTTAGGAGTTTTCTGTTCTAGGTACCATCGGCGTCCAACACTGAAAGAATCTACGAGAGAATCTACAGTACATGAGCACGAACCCAACGTCACCTGGGAGTCCCTGTTCTCGTCTTATCTGTGAGGAGACAAACTGTTCTGAGCTTTTGAATCACCTACATCTGAGATAGCTGGAATGAAGTGTGAACTGAACTTGTAAAATTCATTTGTGTAAATATTGGTTTAGATTAGATCAGATCTCAGCAATACTCTGAGTGAAGTAGACAGGGGTGGATTGTGCTAGTTTGAAGCTAGCTAGAATATTTTGGTGAGAACAACTAGATCATAGGCTGTGAAAGGAAAGCAATGGTGATGTCTGCTTCCCTCAGAGTCTTGCTGAACAAGAAATGAAAACATTAGACAACACTCTCACCATTTTTTCCCTCTCTCTCTGGCTTGGGCTGCTGACTGAGCAACATCTCTCTAACTCCCCTTCCACTCACCTTTGCTTCTTAACCTCTTGGCTGAACCTCTTTTCGTCCTTAGGACTGGGGTAGGGTTGAGAGGGGCAGGGGGTTAGTGCAGGGGTGGTTGAGAGCCCCTCCTGGGGACTCAGGTTTCTGGGAGGGGAGTTGTGCTTCTGTATTACCTTTTACCTTGTATATTTCTGTCTATAACTGTATATCCTGTAAATGTCTGCTTGTATATTGTGCTAGCTGTAAATATAAGCTTCATTCCTATTTCCAGAGCCGACTGAGTCTAGTCTGGGTGATTTCTAAAGTGTGGGGGGGGTGGGGAACACCCAAACCATCACAGTGGGTAAAGGCAGGCAATACAGGATCTGGTCCTTATAACTCTCTGCAGTGGTGTGCAGAGCTGCCTGGGAGGGTATGGGAGATAATGTCTCCGTAATAATAGTACTGGTGAGTCTAAGCGTAATAGTGAGCAAGTGAGTGATTGGGGGAGTCCGAGCACGTTGTTTACATGTGTGCCCCTATTTATTAAATGTGGGCTGAGATTAATGGCCCTTTGGACACTAGAATGACCAATCAGGTTGGCAGTCAGCCAAACCTTAGCATAATAGGTAAAAGGCACAGGCCTAGACTTTCCAAATATGGTAAACACAGAGGCTTTACACTAGGCAGCCACGAGCTGGGTGTGTGGGGGCTTACACAACATGTTTACACAAACAGGGGTCCTGGGCAGGCCAGACTTTATGGCACCAGGCCTATTGTGCCCCATTTATCCATTTAATGTGTTTACCTCTAGTTATGGCAGAAAAACATGTCCAGGCAGGGCAAGGCATAAATAAGCTTATTTTTGGGCCTACAGGCCCTCCGTAACAAGTGTTTATAGAGTCAAGGCCTTTTCTTCTCACATCACCGTACCAGCAAGTAGGCTGAGGATGCATAAGATGGTGGGAAAGGATACAGCTGGGACAGTTGACCCCAAATTGATCTTTTATAGCTGCAGATAATGAAAATACGTATTATTCTGCAGTTTGACAGCACTGGAGTGGAAGATAAAAAAAATATTTAAATTATTATCTATTTAGATTGTGGAAATGTTCATGTTTTCTTAAAGAGTATAATATGGTTAGTGTTAATTATGAAAGCTTGACAATATCCCTGTGAGGTAAGCTGCTGCAACAAATTTCTGTGTACAGAACTTGTACTTGAAGGGAGAAAACAGTAAGAAAAAGATTCAATAATGATTATAGTTATGTAAAAATCTATAGCCATGACGTGAAAAAAAAACACAAAGCTATGTCAACACAAAGGAGTAAAATTTTGTTACTTCATCAATTACTGCACTTCTTTTTTATATAAAAATCCTACCCTTATCTTGGTATGTGCTTTTGCCAATAATGTGGTTCATGTTTGTAAACTTGTGACTGCTACTCAAGAGAGTGAGCACTGTACAGATTACATCTGCAACCTTTCTATCTTATATCTCCTAAAATCATCAGCTCATGTTATATGAAGCTAACAGAAATATTTTTCTCAAAAATGAACTCTGCTACTGTCTTTCAGATTACTTGCTGTGAATCTTTCTGCTAAACAAACCAAAACTAGATATTACTCTAGGGAGTACAGAATGGGAAAATTCAACTCAATTAGTGAGAATCTTGTTGAATTTACTCAATAATCTAGAATTAGTTTTATAAATCTGTATTATAGCAAATAGATTCCATCAAGGAGCATGAATGCTCTTTGGTGTATTATACAATAATAGTAATGGTCCATGTGCTAGTTTGAAGCAAGCTAGAATGTTTTGGTACAAGAACTAGATAACAGGCAGTGAAATGAAAACAATTGATGTCAACTTCTCTCACAGTCTCGCTGAGAACTCTGGGAAGAAGAAAGACTTTTTCTCCATTTTGTTTCTCACTCTTGCTTTTGCCTTAGACCTGGTCACATCTCATTAACCCTGCTCCTACTAACCTTGCTCCCTAACCTCTTGGCTGCACCTCTTTTCTTCCTGAGAACTGGGGTAAGGTTGAGAGGGCCGGGGGGAGGTGTTGGGGTGGTTTGAGAGCCCCTCCTGGGGACTCAGGTTTCTGGGAGGGGAGTTGTGCTTTTGTATTGTTTATCCTTTGTATATTTCTGTATATAATTGTATATAACTGTATATATTGTAAATAGCTGCTTGTAAATTCTGCTAGCTGTAAATAAATTGCTTCATCTATATTCCCAGGGTCCGTCTGAGTTAGCTGGGGCAAATTCAAAAGTGTGGGGGGCGGGGTAACCCCCAAACCATCACAGTCCAAATGCTCTCAACTAAGACAATTTTAGACTTTGGGTTTCTATTGTTTCTATTCTGATAATTTTATTCTAATAAATACTAAACAAATTGAAATAAAGAAACCTCTTTGCCATTGGGAAAGCCACATGACCAGGAAACAATTTGTTTATGAACAAGGATATATTTGTATTACCTATTAAGAATAAGATCCTGCAATATAAAGAGCATCAGAAATGGCTAACAGACTAGTGATAATTTCATTTTAGACTGCAGCTGTATGAAATCCTTGGTTTTAATCAGTTGGGAGTTTCCTTGTGAAGTATTTTCAACTATTTCTACCAGTAATGTGACATGCCATACATTCCCCTTCAAAGTATGATATTCCCAGCATAAAAGCTGAGAAATAGACCTTGAAAAAGAGTATTTAATATTTTACTACAAAAATGTTCTGCTTCCAAATCTACAGGGGTGACTTCTGCTTGTCACACTTCTCCCTACTTGTCATGGAAGGCCTAAACAGGCCAAACAGGCCTGAATATGTCCTGGCTTGCCCAGACATGTTTTTCTGCTCTTCTTCCTTCTACTGATGGGAGAAACAACCATGGGTAAGGAAGACAAAAGGGCCTGGTGCCTCCAAGTCTTTTCAAACTTGTTTACAGGGTACCCACACATGTTTATACACTTGTTTGTGTTCTCCCCTAAAAGGTAAAAGTAAGCCCTGACTTTACCTAATATGGTTAAGCTTGGCTAACTGCCATTCTGATTGGCAGCTGTTATGTGAGCCTACCAGGGGGGCAGCCCTGCTTGAGCTGCTGCTCACAAATAGAGAGGGGCTGGTAGGGGATGTGGTGGTTGGAGGCTGCCTGGGGTCCAGTGACCATGAAATTATAGTTTTCAATACATGGAGAAACCAGGAGGGGATCAACAGAACCTCCACACTGGACTGCCCAAGGGCAGACTTCAGCCTATTTAAGGAACTAACTCAGAAAGTTCCTTGGAAAAAAGCCCTTGAAAACAAAGGGGCCCAGGAAGGTTGGAGCTGCTTCAAGAAAGAACTCCTGCAGGCACAGGAGCAGCTGTGCCATTGAGCGAGCAGAGGAGCCGAGGAGGGAGGCAGCCAGGCTGGATGGGCAGGGAGCTGCTGAAGGAATTAAAGATTAAAAAGAGAGTGTATCACCTTTGGAAGAGAGGGGAGGTGTCCCAGGAGAAGTTCAAGGAAGTTGCTAGGTCTTGTAAAGGAAAAATTAGAGAGGCAAAAGCCCACTTGGAGCTCAGGCTGGCCACAGCTGTCAAGGAAAATAAAAAGTGTTTCTTTAAATATCTGAATGGCAGAGAAGGGCCAAGGACAACCTCCAGTCCTTGTTAGATAGAGAGGGGAACAGAGTGACAAAGGATGAGGAAAAGGCAGAGGTGCTTAACACCTTCTTTGCCTCAATCTTCACTAGTGGGACAGGTTGTCTCCAGGACAGCTGGACTCCTGAAGTGGTGGATGGAGTCAGGGACCAGTACAGTCCCCCTCTAATCCATGAGGAAGAAGTTAGGGACCTGCTGAGACACTTGGATCCTCACAAGTCCATGGGACCGGATGGGATCCACCCTAGGGTGCTGAGAGAGCTGGCAGCTGAGCTGGCCAAGCCACTCTCCATCATTTATCAGCAGTCCTGGCTCACTGGAGAGGTCCCTGAAGACTGGAAGCTGCCAATGTGATACCCATTCACAAGAAGGGTCGTAAGGAGGAGCCAGAAAACTACAGACCTGTGAGCCTGACCTCAGTGCCAGGCAAGGTCATGGAACAGGTAATCTTGGGTGCCATCACAAAGCACCTACAGGATGGCCAAGGGATCAGGCCCAGCCATTGCAGGTTTAGGAAGGGCAGGTCCTGCCTGACCAACCTGATCACCTTTTATGATCAGGTTACCTGCCTGGTGAATGTGGGGCAGGCTGTGGATGTAGTCTACTTGGACTTCAGCAAAGCCTTTGACACTGTCTGCCACAACAAGCTCCTAGCCAAGCTGGCAGCTCATGGCTTGGACAGATTCACTCTGTGCTGGATCAAGAACTGGCTGGATGGCAGAGCTCAGAGAGTGGTGGTGAATGGTGCCACATCCAGTTGGCAGCTGTCACTAGTGGTGTTCCCCAAGGATCAGTACTGGGCCCAGTCCTGTTCAATGTCTTTATTGATGACCTGGACGAGGGCATTGAGTCCAGCATCAGTAAGTTTGCAGATGACACCAAGCTAGGAGCAGGTGTTGATCTGTTGGAAGGTAGGAGAGCCCTGCAGAGGGACCTGGACAGGCTGGATGGGTGGGCAGAGGCCAATGGGATGAGATTTAACAAGGCCAAGTGCAGGATTCTGCACTTTGGCCACAACAACCCCAAGCAGCGCTATAGGCTGGGGACAGAGTGGCTGGAGAGCAGCCAGGAGGAAAGGGACCTGGGGGTACTGATAGATAGTAAGCTGAGGATGAGCCAGCAGTGTGCCCAGGTGGCCAAGAGAGCCAATGGCATCCTGGCCTGCATCAGGAACAGTGTGGCCAGTAGGACAAGGGAGGTTATTCTTCCCCTGTACTCAGCACTGGTCAGGCCACACCTTGAGTACTGTGTCCAGTTCTGGGCTCCTCAATTCAAGAAGGATGTTGAGGTGCTGGAACATGTCCAGAGAAGGGCAACAAAGCTGGTGAGGGGCCTGGAGCACAAATCTTATGAGGAGAGGTTGAGGGAGCTGGGCCTGTGTAGCCTGGAGAAGAGGAGGCTCAGGGGTGATCTTATTACTGTCTACAACTACCTGAAGGGGCATTGTAGCCAGGTGGGGGGTGGCCTCTACTCCCAGGCAACGAGCAATAGAACAAGGGGACACAGTCTCAAGTTGTGCCAGGGTAGGTATAGGCTGGATATTAGGAAGAAGTTCTTCACAGAGAGAGTGATTGGCATTGGAATGGGCTGCCCAGGGAGGTGGTGGAGGCACCGTCCCTGGAGGTCTTCAAGAAAAGACTGGATGAGGCACTTAGTGCCATGGTCTAGTTGACTGGATAGGGCTGGGTGATAGGTTGGACTGGATGATCTTGGAGGTCTCTTCCAACCTGGTTGATTCTATGATTCTATGATTCTAATCTGTGTCCAACGGCCCATTAGACTCAGGCTCCATTGATAAAAGACATGAGCAAGTCGAAACAAAGTGCTTGCTGCTGCTGCCATTGTTGTTTTGCCTGATTGTGATCTCTGCTTCTGGCAGTGATTCTATCACTGCCTCACTGCTGTTGCATCCTGTCATGCTCTGCAGCATTCTATCTGCCCTATAAGCTACGCCTACTACATAGTAACAAACCCTAATGCTTTGAGTTTGTCTGCCTGGACACTTCTTCGAGTTTACCAGGAATAGGCACCAAATGCCTCCACATGATAGACATGCTAAAACTGCATATCTGCAAGACATCCTGCCTACACCCACCAAGACGAGGAGCCCTGGAAGGGACACAGATTATCCAGAAGGAACCAGGACCAGGTCAGAGATTGTCTGCTTTCTCCTGGTACCCCTACTGAGAGCTTGGGAAGATCAGAAGCCCCTCAACAGCTGACAAGACACCAACAGACCTCCCTGCAAGCTTTTGGGTACTGTATGGAAACTAATTAGCCCCGAGAAATTCGGAGATATAATATTTTTGTGAGTAAATACTCAAAAGCCTATTTAGCAAAGCCTTTAGCAAAACTGTTAAGAAATTCTCTAATTGCTTCCTGAGTCCATCTATTGGGCAAGTGGTATATTGACCACAGGAACTTCTCTTCCAGTACTGGTGTTGACATGATGGAGCATGTCCAGAGAAGGACCACGAGGATGCTCAGAGGGCTGGAGCACCTCTCCTATGAGGACAAACTGAAAGAGTTGGGGCTGTTCAGTCTGGAGAAGAGGAGGCTCCAAGGTGAGCCTTCCAGTATCTGAAGGGGACCTACAAAAAAGCTGGGGAGGGACTTTTTAGGATATCAGGCAGTGAGAGGACTGGGGGGAATGGAGCAAAGCTGGAGATGGGTAGGTTCAGACTGGACGTGAGGAGGAAGTTCTTCACCATGCGAGTGGTGAGACTCTGGAATGGGTTGCCCAGGGAGGTGGTTGAGGCCCCATCCCTGAAGGTGTTTAAGGCCAGGCTGAATGAGGCTGTGGGCAGCCTGATGTAGGGTAGGGTGTCCCTGGGCATGGTAGAGGGGTTGGAACTAGATGATCCTTGTGGTCCTTTCCAAACCTGACTGATTTTATGATTCTATGAATTGAGTTTAATGTTGTATTATTGGTAGTTATTTGTTCTAGATTCAGTTATTCCTTTGTATAATGTTTTCATGACCATTGCACAGAACCTAAATATTATTAATTATTACTGGGCAGGTAGCAAAAATCCTGAATATCAAAATTAATAAACAATATTAATTTTGGCAAAAAAACCTCCCATCAATTAATACCCTCCATTACACTACTTTAACAATACCTATCTTAGCACAAGATGGGGCTTTTTGTACAGTGAACATCATGAACAGTGAAAACAAAAAAGGGAGAAAATATTTGTTTAGAAAAATCCAGTGGTGAAACAACAAAAAGGCATTTTCCATAGGAAAAATTACTAACTAGATTCTGAGTTATTAATTCAGTTTAATGTTGTTTTTTTCTGTACATGAAAATATTTTGAAATACTGTTACTATTCCTCACAAATCAAATAACTTATTAGAAATCTGAAAGCTAATTTTGTTAAAAGCCAGAAATTAAATTTGTAAAAGAAAATAAACATGAGAGAAAGATTTACTTATTGAGGAATACTTGTTTTAGATAAACACATTTGAAAAAACAGCAGGGTTTAATACTCCTCTAAAAAGTTTAGTTGCTTTATTTTTTTTCTGTTTGCAAATCTGCAGCTTTTGTTACTCTCTAGGAAGGCAAATTGCTTATGAAAGGCTTGTGTCAATGTAGTCAAAACAAATGCTTCTGAAAGCTTTTGAATTTTTTTTTCAATTTACAAAATGTGAAAATATCTTTCAGTTAGTAAAAAAAATAGGCTAATACACAAACATTAAAAAAAAATCATTTGTGAAGGAAGGTAGCATATTTACTCAAATTCGTACCCGTTCACTCTTTAGATACTGGTAACTATCTCCTTTTGACACAAATCTCTGCATATTAACCCAGAGAAATGCATACATATCAGGTTAGTCCAAGTAGAATAGTCATTCAGATTACCCCAAATTTAAACTATCATAAATTACCATTTGGACAGAATTAGAAAGAAGCATACAAGGAACAAACTATAGTTTCTTTTTATATAAAAATGTACTCTTGAAAATGTGTTTGGCACAGTGCTAAATTGTATAGTTAATGCTAAATATTGCAGGATACAATAAAACCCTCAAATTAACTTGTATTTATATCTTTTAAGGGATAAAAATAAAAAGATACCAATTATTCAAAAGTCAGTCTATACAAACCGCATAAATGATATTTTGTGTCTTGTTTTGAAAACCACTGATATAGTAAATTTTACATAAACATCTGCTAAATAATATAATTGGATTTAAACAGATCTTTACAATAAAAAAGTCAAATGGAAACAGACAAGTAACAAAGAAGTAAAAAAATTTATTGCAGTATTTGTTCCACCAGATTTGCTGGGGATCCCTTTTTTCTTCTATTATGTCAGGGTGACCTAATACATCAAAATCTACATTTACAAAAACTCCTCCTGCAGATAGGTCATAGATACTGCATGCTTTTTTTTTTTTCTTCAACAGAATAAATTATATATCCAGGAGATTCTGCCATGTTACAGCCTGGAAAAACAATGTTTCCCTGGAAACTGGCCTAAGCTAAAGAAAGCCATCCGTTGCTAGGTTAAAATTCAAGAACACTTTATTAAGAACATTAACAGACTAATTTTCAACATTCACTTGTTTATTTTTTTAAACAGAAAGGGTTTTTTTCCAAGATATAAACAATTTTTTGTTAAACTATAATACAGTGGGAGTAAAAATGAACTGAGAAGTTTCTGCTGCACAACAGCGAAGGAAGCTCCCACATAAATGTTTATTTAAACATCTCCTTTTTTTCCTGTGTCCCAGGTTCCATTCTTATTCTTCATTTAATTGATTGATTGATTTTTTTTCAGAGAGTTGATATTTCAAGTTTTTCTGTTATTTCAATTCCTGTAAATTTGGCTGCATGTACAAATTCATTAGCTGGAAGTTCCATCCTTGGCAGCATACAGCGATCGTAAAGTCTGTACAACTTTATTAGTCAGCTTATTAGCACTCGTTAGAGCAATTTTTTTGTAAATAATGTCTGACTCTTTAATAGTGTCTACCCAAGGCACCAGTTTGCGACCATCACGGCGCTTAGCCTCTGTCCAGGAGCCACTGTAGGAGCCTGCCATCCACTGAACACTGAAGCCATTGCTGGTTTTCTGTACTACTCTTGCAATTTGTGGCCGGTCTTTGTACTTTGGACAGCAAATAGCGATGACATCCATGACATCAACACTTTCATTCATCTGTGCTGCCAACTCCGTAGAGTCTGAATTTCGTTTTGACCTTCTCAATGACTAAAACATTGGGGGGGAAAAAAGACCAAGTGTTACACAAAAGAACTTTAGTGAAATTATTGCTTTTATTGCTTTTAATCCCTTGACGCCAGGAGTTGGGATTTTCCAGCAAACATTCCATTGCCGGCAATGAGACGCACCGTGACCGCCAGCGCCAAGGGGTTAACATAAACTTGTAAAACCACATACTCTTAATTTGTACCCGTGTCTTTATCTCTTATTGATATATAAAATTATATATACACACAAATCATAAAGCTACATAAAAACTTGGCAACAATAAAAAGGATAACACACAGTACATTCCAAAGGGAAATTAATAAATTTTTATAAGGGATAAATCTCATTTTCTAGTTGTTATTGGGGAATTTTGTTGTTTTTTTCTTTGTGGTTTTTTTTTTATTGTCTTTTCTGTTAAACTTTCTACAAAAGTTGTATAAATGGTTAAGTAGAGAATCTCTATCTACAAAATGCTTTTTCATGTTGATTACATTACTTGGTGTACATTTAATATAATAGACTGACATATATAAGCACATAAAAATAATTTTACGTAATACGCTGTGAAATACGTTGACTCCTTCTCCGCCTCACCCCTGAAGTGCCTCCTCCTCTATCCTCCCCATCACTTTCATCATCCTCTGTCTCAGCTGCATTGTTTTTAGGACTGCCTCCTCCAAGCAGAGAGGTAATTGCTTTGTTCCGAGCATTTGTGCTAGCTGACACCTCTCCATCTTCTTCCTCTTCATCAGGATCCAAATGTTCCATAAGGAGCTTGAACTATTAGAAAAAAGCCCAACAAACCAGATCAGTCCACATTCTAATTGTGAAAACACACATTAATTGCACACTACATTAAAAAAAATAACCAAAACCCAACAAAAGATAAACAGGGTAAAAAAATGGCAGACAACTCCAAACTTCAACAGCTTGTGTTTTGGTCTATGAATATTTTACTTTCATTTTCTAGTAGATAAGTAAGAGCTTTCTTCTTGTGTTTCTAAAAGATGTAAGTTATCTCTAGTTAATATTTTAAAGAATTGATGGAGGGGAAAGTAAAAATACTAGATCTAGTCTCTGTTTCTACAATGGAAACAGTCAGGGATAAAGTGAACAAATTATATGGTAGAGATATACAAGATAGATACCAGAAAATACTGTGTAAAGCTGTGTGCTAGTTTGAAGCGAGCTAGAGTGTTTTGGTGAGAAGGATTAGATCACAGGCTGTGAAAGAGAAACAATGGTGATGTCTACTTCACTCATAGGCTTGCTGAGAGGTATAAGAGCAAGAATCCAAACATAGATAAGGGAGTCGCTCTCTGTCCAGGCTGTGGGCTGCATTTTCTCTCTAACTTCACCCTCCATCTCTCTGACTAATCCACTTTGCTTCCTAAGCCCCCTGGCTGACCTTCAATTCTTTCTTGGGGCACAAGGCAAGACACAACTCAGGTTTCTGGGAGGGGAGTTGTGTCTCTGTATTACCTTTTACCTTGTATATTTCTGTCTATGACTGTATATACTGTAACTATCTGCTTGTATATTCTGCTAAACTGTAAATATAAGCTTTATTCATTTTCCAGAGCTGGCTGAGTCTAGTCTAGGTCATTTCCAAAGTGAAAACCCAAACCACCTCCATCGTGGGGCAAATTAATTTTGAGAGATTGTTAATTAACTCTGGGAATCAGAATGAAGCTAATGACACTATTTTACTTAGTGGGGGCTATTGCATGAACTACCTTTTGCTTTGTGGTCTATAATTGGCTGAAAGCCAAAATTGGTTACCTTTTGTTTAATTTCATTTTGAAGAAGTCACAATCAAAGGTTACCTCCATTTTTTGGAACTGAAGTGACTATATCCTTGGCTATATTGGGTTTAATGTTACCTCGAGCAACATGACTGCATATTTTACCAGTAGCATTACAGGAAATGGAAATAATTCTGCTTTGTCCACAGCTTTAATGAGAATGATCTTGCCTAAGACCCACCTAACCCTTGCTCTGAATTTTTTCACATGAGACTGTGCTATTCCTGTCATGTGTGATCTTAGGTCTTATAATTTTTAATTTCATACTAATTTTGGCATTATGTAAGAGAAATTCAAGTGCGATGCTTTTCAGAAGTAAAAAGAAGGGGCCAGTGTCCCAGACAAACAATAAACAAAGCAGCAATACAAATGTAGACAATGATAGCTCAGGGGGAGAGCAAGGGGGCCCACCACTACACCTCCTCCCCTAGATTCTGGGAAAGCTGCCAATGTCCTCGGTAATAACAATAACATGGCAAAACGCCCAGGAACAGAGATAATGGCTCAAGCCTAAGATGGTTCTTCAACCAATTCAACTAATTCAGCCAGTTCAACTCCTCAGGCAGCAGAAAAAAAAATGACCATAAGGCAGATTCACACTCACAGGCCTCATGTCAGACCCCCAATAATTCAGACCTGCTAGAGGAATCCTCAGCCCAGTTTTTACTGGCACCAGCCAAAGCAATGGCTAAGACGAAACATTTGACAAAGAGTGATTCAAAGGAGGACTTAGGAGAGGGGACCTCTGATGCACAAGAGGAGGAAGAGGAAATGTATAGTCTTCGAGATTTGACCAACATACTCAGATCTCAGTACGCTGACAAGAGGAATGCTGTGAGGTTGGCTACCAAGAAATAGGATGGTTCTGATGAGTTTAAGAGTGCTCTTAGGAAAGTTCTGTTTCTAGGCCAAGGACAACCAGAACAGCCAGAAGAAGAGGAGAAGGATGACATCCAGGATTCCAATGATCCCCTCAGAGAGGTCAGGGAAGTTAGAAAGGAATACTCAAGGGAATCAGGAGAGCCAATCCTAAGCTGGCTGGTGAGATGGCATACTATTGGTGCCAATGCCCTGCAGGTAGGAGACAAGTCTGCCAAACAACTAGGGCCACTCACCAAGGAGAGTGGAGTGGACAAATACCTAGCAAGTCCTCTTGGTAAGGTTAGCTTGTGGACACGCCTTCTGTTGGCTGTGGCTATGAGATATCCTTCCCGAGATGATCTGCCATGGGTGGCCAAGAAGTGGAACACCGTTGAGCAGGGAATTAAGCTTCTGAAGGAGTTTGCTGTGAGGGAAGTGCTTTATGGAGATCATGGCACACATGAGCCTGATGACATTCCTCTTGGAACAGGTCTCATGAAGAAGCTTATTAAGCTTGCTCCTTCATCCTATGCTAACACCGTGCTTAGCAGGTTTCTATCAAGGAGGGACAAGGGAAGGTCTTTCACTATTGGTGAATTCACTGACCAGCTCAGGCAGGTAGAGGACAGCTTGTCACATTCTGCCAGAGTCTCTGCTATAAAAACCGTGACTACAGAAATGAAAGAGATAAAGAATGACATTAAAGATAGCATTGAGGATGGCATTTAAGATAGTATGAGACAACTGAATGAGGAACTTAAGACCATTTCCAATCTTGTAAAGGATACCATCCCTGCATCATCTGAATGAGTGCATGTTTCTGCATCAGGAACAGATGCCCACCTCCTGCAAGGCAATTCCAACCCGGGAGGAGAGAAATTCCACCTAGACATCAGCAATCACGTGCGTCACTGTCGATGATTCTGTGTGACCAATTTGGTGAGAACATGAACAAGTGGGATGGTCAACCTACTTCAGCTCTTTCAAAGAGAGTCAGGGAACTGCAGAGTGGCAGAAACAGAGACAGCAATGCCAGAAAAGTAGCTGTCACTTCTTCAGCTCCCCAGAGCAACTGCAATTATTTCAACAATTGCAATTTCTCTCACAAGAACACCAATCATTGTGTACACCCCACATGCCATGTTCAGCATTAGGGGTGCCCTGCCTCCAGCAGGGATAGTGGAGAAAACCAAATCTATTGGAATATATTCATTAGGTGGCCTGGAAGTTCAGCAGTTGGGCAATACAGGGCCTTAGTTGAAACAGGTGCTCAGTGTACTTTGTTGCCCTCCAATTGCAAAGGGACAGAGTCTATCAGTATTTCTGGAATCACTGGTGGATCTCAAGAGTTAACTAAGTTGCAGGCTAAGCGAATCGAACCTTTATGGTATGGTGAGAAAAGGTCAAGGTACAAGTATGGTGAAGCCTGGCAGATTGACTACATCACTTTACCTCGATCTCATTCTGGCAAGCAGTATTTGCCAACGATGGTAGAGGCCAGCACTGGATGGTTGGAAACCTATCCAGTTCCACATGCTACTGCACGTAACACCATTCTTGGCTTGGAGAGACAAATCATGTGGAGACATGGAACTCCAGAGAGAATCGAGTCAGACAATGGCACTCATTTCAAGAACAATCTTGTGATAAACTGTGCCAAAGAGCATGGTATTGAGTGGATCTATCACATACCCTACTATGCACCAGCTTCAGGGAAGATTGAGCGCTACAACGGTTTGCTGAAAACCACCCTAAAAGCCATGGGGGGTGGAACTCTGAAAAACTGGGACAAACATTTAGCAGAAGCTACCTGGTTGGTAAATAGAATCATAGAATCATAGAATCAACCAGGTTGGAAGAGACCTCCAAGATCGAGTCCAACCTATCACCCAGCCCTAGCCAGTCAACTAGACCATGGCACTGAGTGCCTCATCCAGTCTTTTCTTGAACACCCCCAGGGACGGTGCCTCCACCACCTCCCTGGGCAGCCCATTCCAATGGGAAATCACTCTCTCTGTGAAGAACTTCTTCCTAACATCCAGCTACTATCCTACTATCCAAATAGTAGAGGTTCTGTAAACAGAGCAGGACCTGCACAATCAGACTTGGTCCAAACAGTAGACGGTGATAAAGTTCCTGTTGTACGTGAAAAGAATCTGTTAGGGAAAACTGTTTGGGTATTTTCTCCTTCGGGCGAAGGGAAACCTGTTCCAGGGGTGGTGTCTGCTGAAGGTCCTGGTCATACATACTGGGTAATGCAGGAGAAATCCAGTACATTCCACAGGCAAATCTAACCTTAGTTGACAGAGTTTAAAGTCAGAGTCTATGATACAAGCTGTTAGGAGCTTTCTCTTCTCGGTACCATTGGTGTCCAAAAATGAAAGAATCTACAAGAGAATCTACAGTACATGAGCACGAACCCAATGTCACCTGGGAGTCCCTGTTCTTGTCTCATCTGTGAGGAGACGAACTGTTCTGAGCTTTTGAATCACCTACATCTGAGATAGCTGGAATGAAGTGTCAACTGAACTTGTGATATTCATTAGTGTAAATATTGTTTTACGTTAGATCAGATAGTTCTCAGCGATACTCTGAGTGAAATAGACTGGGGTGGATTGTGCTTGTTTGGAGCTAGCCAGAATGTTTTGGTGAGAAGGATTAGATCACAGGCTGTGAAAGAGAAACAATGGTGATGTCTACTTCACTGATAAGCTTGCTGAGAGGTAAAAGAGCAAGAATGCAAATATAGATAAGGGAGCCGCTCTCTGTCCGGGTTGTGGGCTGCATTTTTTCTCTAAACTCACCCTCCATTTCTCTGATTAATCCACTTTGCTTCCTAACCCCTCTGGGCGACCCTCCATTCTTCCTTGGGGCACAAGGCAACCTCTGGGGTAAGGTAGGGGAGTGGGAGAAGGTGGAAGGACGGTTGGGAGCCCCTCCTGGGGACTCAGGTCTGTGGGAGGGGAGTTGTGTTTCTGTATTAACTTTTACCTTGTATATTTCTGTCTATAACTGTATATACTGTAAATATCTGCTTGTATATTGTACCAGCTGTAAATATAAGCATCATTCAAATTTCCAGAGCTGGCTGAGTCTAGTCTGGGTGATTTCCAAAGTGTTGGGGGGCAGGTAACACCCAAACCACCACATGATGAATATACCTTAGCTGAAACTAATTATCTTTTATTGTGTTTAAATTCAAAGACATTGAAAAAGAATGCTGCTAAAACTTTTGAAAGGTGTGTTATTGGTATATACGTAAGATTGTCAGAAATTTAACATTTTGAAATGTTAACATGTCCGTATCAAATTTCCAAGTTTACACTATGTTACCTAGTTCAAAAAGATTTCAGTTTTTCTGCAAAGCGACTTTACTTACATCTAAGTACTGTTTTACTATACTCCTCTTCACTTCTTCTGTGATCTTGGAATTAGCCATATTACTCCGCAGAAAATCCAGAGTTTGTTTTGGATGGAAATGAACTCCTGTCTTCCTGTTTATTGCTTTATCATAAACTTTTGCAGATTCAGATGGAGAATATTTCTGAATTTTACTGTTTAAAGAAATCAGAATAGATTTTAAGGAAAGTCCAACACATCCTCAATGAAAAGCTTTTAAAATCTTCAATATAAGTAGTTATATTTTAATCATTCTGTATATGATAGATATCTCGATAAAAAATAAAATTGTTGCTTTTTCTAAGCCAAAGTTTTATTACATTCAATCTATTATATTTATACTTTTCTCTTATACAAACCTATTGCTTTAACAATTACTAACAGTTAACTTCAGAACAACAACTTCCAAACTTAGTCCTTGCTCCCTAGGTAACAAGGTGGCCTATTATCTAAATATCCTTACCTATCAGAGAATCCACAGAGGTTCTTTAAATGCTGTTTCAGCATCAAAAGTAATAATATGCCTTGGGAGACATTTGCAAATTCAATTAAAGGAGCTGAATTTTCTGGTAAACATTTCATCACAGCATTTATATCATTTTCTTCATCAGAATCTGAATCAGAGTCTACTCGTTTCCGTAACCTCCGAGGCTTAGAAGTTTCTTCCTCACTTTCGCTCTCGCTACCACTTTTACTGTCACTCTCAGTCTCCTCGTCTGATGAAGGTTTTCTTTCCTTTTTTTTGTCTTTCACCATAGACTGCAAGACAGAGACATTAATACATATTCTAAAATTAGCATAAGTAGCATCATGAATGTTTCCCAAATCATTACTGTCTTAAATTAGGAAGAATTTCCTGAACAATGTTATTACTTCATAATTTGATATTCAAAGATTAAATTAATTTATGGCAAAAAGACCTGAATACAATTTTTGTGTGTTACATATATTTCCATATGTACTTTGGTACAGAGTAGTCCATGGTTTTAACCTTTGTCTTTGTTAAAATTATATGATACTAATTACACTGATGACCAGAGAAACACTCAAATCATCATATATAGTGTTACTAACAATCAGTTCTACTTCTAGCAAGCATGAAATTGTGTAGTTCTATATACTACTGCACATAGTATGATTTGTCATAACACAGAACTTAAGATCTTCCAAGTAGGATTTCATGCTCTGTGCACTGGTGCTATACACTGGTTCCTTATCTAAACAATGTACTGTCTCTTTCTAGCCGATTAAAAATTGTCTTTAGTAGGGTGAGATTTCAAAGCACTGTAGTGTGCAGGTATCAATTTTGACTTGTACTTACTAGTCAGATAGTACAGTCTTGAAACAAGTTTGCTCCCTAACAGTTTGGACCTTATACTTTTAAAGGTGTCCAGTAAATGAAGATACTGAAGTCTTTAAGAAATTAAGGTCTTTTTCTTACAGGGTTATGTATTCCCATAACAGCAGATACTATACCATTATAGTCTTATATGTTATCTTAAGAAAAGACATATTGCGCACTCTTTTCTTGCAATAAAAAAAGTTTTTAAAGTCTCCTAGGTGACACACATGCAACTGCCATCAATTACTTGACAACAAAAGAAATAGCAAACTGGATTTTATTATTAAAATTATACAATCACAGTATACCAGATTTCATGATGATTCTGGGTTCATGTACTTCCCAGATGCATGCAATTAATATTATTTCCAAATCAGCTATTATATAGATTGAATATTAAGATATCAAAAGTTATCATTCTTTTTTAATGAGATAAGCAGCAATGTAAGGAAAGGGTTTAACTACTGTCTTCCAGATATAGGCCAGAACAGAAAGGGTTGTTTGCTTTCTAACTACCAGGTACAAAGTAACACTACTGGTCCATATCATAATAATGGTACTGTATTCAATGAAAAATTGATGAAATTATAGAGAAGCTTATGTTGCCATCATAATAAATATACTAAAATATAAATGTGCATACCTCTTTAAATGACTGTAGTAGGTTGCTACCAGAAACTGATAGTGTAATGTCTATATGATGCATTATAAACAGTGGTTCTTCCTGTGTTTGATAAGGAAAACAGGCTAGATTGTCTGCTATGTACAAGAGCATATTCACCTCTGTTTTCTGGAAATTAAAAAAAGGTGCATATAAATATATATACAAATATCTTAGGTTTATCCTAACAGTTTAGAGAAAAACATGATCACAAAATTTATTCTATATACTCACTAAACCCACTGTGAAGAATATATATATTTATGTAAATTCGGTCATACCTACAGATATATTATTTCTGATCAACCCAAACTAAGTGCAGAAAGGTACAGAACAATGGAAAAGAGATGCATCTGGTTATATAGATAAATACCTTATATTGAAAAGCAGAACAAATTACTTTAGAGAAATAAAGTTATCAACAATTATGTCATAAAAATACATTGTAAAAGGAGTATTTAAGCTTGTAATGCTGTATTTTATTTTCTTTTTAAGTGATGGAAATGTGATGCTTACTGCAGTATCATCAAAGAGGTTGAGTAAAGAAATTAGAAATGCTCGTCTGTGTTGTCGGTTCCCTCGGATCATGGAGTATAGGTGTGAACACAATGCATTGGATGATTCATCATGTCTAAAACCTCTTACAGGATCCTTTGGGCAGGTATTGATTGCCTGTTGTACCTGGTAAGACATCTTCATACCAGCCACTGCTTTCATCTGAAATGGAAAAGTATGTATTTTTATTTACAGTATCACAGTATCACAGTATCACCAAGGTTGGAAGAGACCTCACAGATCATCAAGTCCAACCCTTTACCACAGTGCCCAAGGCTAGACCATGGCACCAAGTGCCACATCCAACCTTGCCTTGAACTGCCCCAGGGACGACGACCCCACCACCTCCCCAGGCAGCCCATTCCAGTGCCTAATGACTCTCTCAGTGAAGAACTTTCTCCTCACCTCGAGCCGAAATTTCCCCTGGGGCAGCCTGAGGCTGTGTCCTCTTGTTCTGGAGCTGGCCACCTGAGAGAAGAGAGCAACCTCCTCCTGGCCACAACCACCCTTCAGGTAGTTGTAGACAGCAATAAGGTCACCCCTGAGCCTCCTCTTCTCCAGGCTAAACAACCCCAGCTCCCTCAGCCTCTCCTCGTAGGGCTGTGCTCAAGGCCTCTCACCAGTCTTGTCGCCCTTCTCTGGACACGCTCAAGCATCTCAGTGTCCTTCCTAAACTGGGGGGCCCAGAACTGAACGCAGTACTCGAGGTGTGGTCTGACCAGTGCAGAGTACAGGGGCAGAATGACCTCCCTGCTCCTGCTGACCACACCACTCCTGATGCAGGCCAGGATGCCACTGGCTCTCTTGGCCACCTGGGCACACTGCTGGCTCATGTTCAGGCGGGTATCAATCAGTACCCCCAGATCCCTCTCTGTCTGGCTGCTCTCCAGCCACTCCGACCCCAGCCTGTATCTCTGCATGGGGTTGTTGTGGCCAAAGTGCAGCACCCTGCACTTGGAGCTATTGAACCCCATCCCATTGGACTCTGCCCATCTGTCCAGGCGGTCAAGGTCCCGCTGCAGAGCCCTTCTGCCCTCCAGCTCAGTCACATCTGCCCCCAGCTTAGTGTCATCTGCAAACTTGCTGATGACTGACTCGATGCCCTCATCCAGATCATCTATGAAGATGTTAAAGAGGATGGGGCCCAGCACTGATCCCTGAGGGACACCACTAGTGACTGGCCGCCAGCTGGATGTGGCACCATTCACCACCACTCTCTGGGTCCGGCCCTCCAGCCAGTTCCTAACCCAGCACAGAGTGTTACCATCCAAGCCGCGGGCTGACATCTTCGCCAGCAGTTTGCTGTGGGGGACAGTGTCAAAGGCCTTGCTGAAGTCCAGATAGACCACATCCACAGGCCTCCCCACATCCACCAAGCGGGTCACCTGATCATAGAAGGAGATCAGGTTAGAAAGGCAGGATCTGCCCTTCCTAAACCCATGCTGGCTGGACCTGAGATCTTTGCCATCCCTCAGGTGCGCAGTTATTGGCCCCAAGAGAACCTGCTCCATCAGTTTCCCTGGCACTGAGGTCAGGCTGACAGGTCTGTAGTTCCCAGGTTCCTCCATCCGACCCTTTTTGTGGATGGGGACCACGTTGGCCATTTTCCAGTCTCCTGGGACCTCTCCGGTGAGCCAGGACTGCTGGAAAATGATGGAGAGTGGCTTGGCCAGCTCAGCTGCCAGCTCTCTCAGCACCCTGGGATGGATCCCATCTGGTCCCATGGACTTGTGGGTGTCCAGGTGGCTCAGCAGGTCCTGAACTAATTCCTCATGAATTTCCAGGGGAACACACTGCTCCCCGACCCCATCCCCCAGTTTAAGAGGCCATTTGCCTCCTCCTCCTCTCTCCTTACTGTTGAAAACTGAGGCGAAGAAGGCATTCAGGACCTCTGCCTTTGCTTCATCATCAGTTATAGTGTTCCCCTCCTGGTCCAGTAAGCAGTGGAGGCTCTTCTTGCCCTTCCTTTTAGCATTGATAAATTTATAAAAGTGTTTTTTGTTAACTTTCACGGAAGTGGCCAGCCGAAGTTCTAGCTGAGCCTTAGCCTCTCTAATTTTTCTCCTACATAGTCTGGCTACCTCCTTAAACACATCAGGAGAAGCCTTCCCCTCCTTCCAGAGGCGATACACCCTCTTTTTCTCCCCCACTTCCTTCAGGAGCTCTTTGCTTTCAAAGGAGTAAAAGTTAAAGTGGAAAATCAAGCAAATGCCTGTTAATGGAAACTGACAGCTCATTTTTTATCTTATTTCCTTTTATGTAGATGCTCATCTGAAGTTTAACTTTTGAATGTGCCCTCAGGTGTACTACCTTATGAGTTGGCAAACAGATTAAAACACAATTAGTGGCAGAGATCAAGATGTCTTCAAAATTGCTTTCACTGTAAATTCTGTGTTAGAAATCTGTTTACCCACTGTGGCCAGACATTCCAATTTAAACAATTTTCAAGAATACTGAAATGTTTTCCTACATGAACAGAATATTTTACTAAATGTGTATGCTTAATGTCACTTGCAGTGAAACCAACAACTGAATCCATATTAGTACAATAGAACTGACAAACAGAAAATGAGATTTTTGCATATATTCTGTAATTTCCAGCTGATTTTACTTACTTCAGGGCTCCTGTTCTAGTTTCCAAACAAACAATCTCTAGCTAGGCTGCACATCCAACTCTTCTTGTACCACCTCTGCTTTTGTTCTGTGTAGTTGTCTCTTCATCTATACATTGCCTCAAATTCCAGCTGCCTACATAGTAAATTTTATCTGCTAGACTTCACCTACTGGATTATCTGTTTGGATGTCTGTAGCCGTTTGAGCTGATCCTCTAGCTCAGACATAGGGGAGAGATGAACATTCCAGGGATAGGTCACATAAATGGCAACGATAAATTAATATAATTTCATTGGAGCATCAATAACTTAATGTCCAGAAGCACAGCTTGTTCTGCCCCTTCTCCCGCTGGCTTCTGCTGCTGCAGCTGCGCCTATCTTCCCCGGCTGCTGTTTTGGCTACTGCTGCTTCTGCTGCTTTGCCGCTGCTTGACCCCTCCCCCATCTGCCTTAAGGTTATTGTATTGTTTTTTTCCCTTCCTTCCTTCTCTAGTTATTATCTCTCTTTACATCATTATACTTATACTATAAGAAAATACAATTTCATCTTTCCCTGACTTTCAAAAAAGAAGGAAAAAAGAAGGAAAAAAGAAGGGGGGGTTGTGTTGTGAATTTTCTTCCTGGGGGAGGGATCAGCCCAAACCCGGGTGTGGCCGTTTGAGCTGATCCTCTAGCTCAGACATAGGGGAGAGATGAACATTCCAGGGACAGGCCACATAAATGGCAACAATAGATAAATTAATATAATTTCATTGGAGCATCAAGAGCTTAATGTCTAGAAGCACAGTTTGTTCTCCCCCTTCTCCCGCTGGCTTCAGCTGCTTCAGCTTTGCCTATCTTCCCCGGCTGCTGTTTTGGCTACTGCTGCTTCTGCTGCTTTGCCGCCACTTGACCCCTCCCCCATCTCCCTTAAGGTTATTGTATTGTTTTTTTCCCTTCCTTCCTTCTCTAGTTATTATCTCTCTTTACATTGTTTTACTTATACTATAAGAAAATACAATTTCATCTTTCCCTGACTTTCAAGGGAAAGCAAATTGAGGCTTGCATTCTTCTGCTATTGGAATAGTAAAGAAAGCATTAGCAACATCTATGGTTGCATACCATTTGGCCTCCTTGTTATCCAGCTCATACTGGAGTTCTAACATGTCTGGCACAGCAGAACTCATGGGCGGAGTCACTTCATTTAGGCCGCGGAAATCAACTGTAAGTCGCCACTCTCCATTTCCCTTTCACACAGGCCGTATGGGACTATTGAAAGGTGAATGCATCTTTTTAATGACGTCCTGGCGCTCCAGATGACGAATCAGATCATGTATGGGCACCAAAGAGTCACGGTTTGTTCTATATTGCCTGTAGTGTACAATTTGGGTGGCAACTGGCAACTTCACATCCTCTACATTATGCTGCCCAACAACCGCAGACTCATCTGAGAGCTCAGGCCTAGCAGACAACTTCAATTTGTCTCCAACAGCTTCTACAGTTGCTATTCCAAAGGTCCACTTAAAACCCTTGGGATCCTTAAAACGCCCTTCTCTCAGAAAGTCAATTCCCAAGATGCAAGGTGCATTTGGACCCGTTACAATGGCATGCCTTCGCCAATCACTCCCAGTCAAACTCATGTCTGCCTCTAACCTTGTCAATTCTTGAGAGCCTCCTGTAATTCCAGAAATAGTAATAGACTCCATTCCTTTACAGTTTGAAGGCACCAATGTGCAGTGGTAGAATTCTCGCCTGCCATGTGGGAAACCCAGGTTCGATTCCCCAGAGGGGGGGATGTGTTGGTGGCTCAGTGGTAGAATTCTCGCTTGCCGTGCGGGAGGCCCAGGTTTGAGTCCTGGCCAATGCACCTGAGAAGGAGAGAAGTCTCCGTGTGGAAAAAGCGCCAAGAAATTCATGTCCCGGGTTGGGGGAGGTTCCCCCCAGGGAGAAGTGGACTCAGCACAACACAAAACCCTTCTTTTTTTGAAAGTCAGGGAAAGATGAAATTGTATTTTCTTATAGTATAAGTATAACAATGTAAAGAGAGATAATAACTAGAGAAGGAAGGAAGGGAAAAAAACAATACAATAACCTTAAGGGAGATGGGGGAGGGGTCAAGTGGCGGCAAAGCAGCAGAAGCAGCAGTAGCCAAAACAGCAGCCGGGGAAGATAGGCAAAGCTGAAGCAGCTGAAGCCAGCGGGAGAAGGGGGAGAACAAACTGTGCTTCTAGACATTAAGTTCTTGATGCTCCAATGAAATTATATTAATTTATCTATTGTTGCCATTTATGTGGCCTATCCCTGGAATGTTCATCTCTCCCCTATGTCTGAGCTAGAGGATCTGCTCAAACGGCCACAATGTCATGAATAGTACAATGCTCCAATTTCACTGGAATACAGTCAGATTTGGAAAGTCCCACAATGTAGTACACACTGAATCAAGACTAGGGCCTTCTGAAATAAGAAGAGGGCACTGTAGCTCAATTTCAGATCTTAAACATTATAAAATAAAAGAATTTTCAGACTGGAAGAGATGCTTCAAATTATTATATCCTTTGTATTTCTAATAACAGAAATCTCCAAACAGCGTAAGAGTTGGAATCTTCTTTGCAACTGCTGTACCGGGCGCTCCAAACTCCCTTCCCCCTCCTCTGTCAATGGAGGCTTGAATGGGGGAAGGATAGGGTGCAAAACTGCTTAACCCTACCCCTGAGGGCTTGAACAGGAAACGGCAAAAGGAACCCTTTTCTCACACATGTACTGACTCGTGGGAAAGCCTGTGCTTGAATCTGGAATTTTGATTGGCTGGATTCTTTGTGCCCAGTATATATTGGCACTAGACACATTGTCTAGGAAAGATTTAAATAGAGCGAGGAGAAAGCACATGCAGCTTTTCACGCAGTTCCACAGCTCTCGTGCAAGTCCTGCAAATCTGCAAGTCCAGCAAGTCCATTAGGTCCATTCGAGAGAGTTGCCTGTGGCACCCGGACTCGGCTTCCCCTCAGAGCAGCGTATCCGGGTTTCCTGCTTGCTACCCCCAAGCTGGAAGGACTCTGCCTCTGCTGTAAACTGCCGCTGTTTGCAGAAACATGCCAGCAGTATGGCTTTTCCCTGCGCTGCTAAGGCAGTGCCGCTCCATGAGATCTGCCTTGTGGAAGCTGTATCCACAGATACTTTGACTTTGGTGGGTTTCATTCACATTGGACTTAATGCCACATGGATTACAAATTGCAGTTCCAGAGGCTGCTGCAAAGGAAATCCAGGAAATGCCTCCAAAATCCTACTCAGCCCTCTTGAGTAAATCAGCCTTTCCCTAGGCTCTCTGCTTTGCCTCTTTATCTTCTAAGTGGGGTAAAGCTATATTGTGGCTTAGCCTTTTCCATTTTCTGACTTTCCCAAATTATCAAATTTGTCCATAAGCATTCCTGACTGAATTAGAACCTGTAAATAAAATTTAACTAGTTTTGTATATAGTTTTGAGGCAGGGTTTTCAGGAAAATAAAAATCTGTATTTTTAAAATTAATTTCCAATAAAATCAACTGCTTATAGTTATCATTTGTTACTTTATATTCTTAATCTGCAGCTGAGGCCTATTCAAGTGCTAAGTCACCAGAGAACATAACAGTATCTTGTAAAACGATAAATTAGAATTACTTACGTGAATAAACCCAGCATATTTTTTGTCTATTTCCACCAACTGCTGGTCAGCTTTGTTTCTCATAGAGGGCTCTGGATCTGTGCCCATAGCAATTAAGTACGGTACACACTTGAAAAACAAATTAAATTGTTATTCAGTCACTGCACCTCCTCTTTCTCTCATTCTTTGTTCTTCTATTATACTGTTGTTCTTGTTATATTTTGACTACTGCAAAAACTGTAATAGGAAGCTCTATGCAAATTACTATGAGACTACTTTTTGCAAGAAAATAGTACAAAATACACAAGAGACCATCATTGTAAATGACAGGAGTTGTGTGAGGTTTTGGGCATTATTTCCATTCCTCTCAAACTCCAATGTCAATTTACACTACAAAAAAAAAAAAAGCAGTAAACATCACTTATGACTGAACCTGCACGATGGTTGTGGTATAAATAAATAATCTTTTTAAAAAACTGAGATTAATGGAGATAATAACTGAAGTTCTGACATTGACGCTGGAATTCCATAGTGTTTGAAGGACATGGGGATTGAGGTAGAGGAAAGCTAACATATTTTCAAGATAAAGAATCAAAGAAAACAGCTTGTTATACATCTGAAATTTCTAAGTGTAACAGAAATATGCTCCAGTGTACATTTGAAAGTGCTCTTTAGGCATCAAGTACATCTTGATCCAAAGACAAGAAAGTACAGCATTTGAAATTTCACTGGCTAAACCACATATGTTGGATTTCAGAATATGCTCTCTGTAAAAGACCCCTTGCTACAAAAAGAAATTACTGTAACATAGTTGGAAGACAAAACCTGGAAATGTATCTAGTAAGTGTAAAAATCTCTTAAAACCTAAAAACCTACCATACCTGAACAGGATGGATGAGACCCTGGTTTAATGTCAGTGCAATGACATTTAGAGCAAAGTGGCGTACACTGGACTGGGTATGAAAGAAAGCTTCAAGGACCTGTTTGAGATACAGCTGCATGATGGAACTACTCATCCCTGAGGAAATATCGCCCATTTCTTTCAGGTCTTCCTGCTTTGCTACTTTTTTCCCTGTAAAAAGGACAAAAGCAGTAGCACATTCATCACAGTATAATAATTTACTTTGCCATTACTTGATGCATACTGATCTTTAAGCTTTACAATACATACACATTTCCGCTGCCTTAGAATGGGTTCATGACAAACACAGAACAGTTTGATGGCAAATATACTTCAGAAAACTATAGCTATGACTTTCAAGTCTTGTTCTTCAATAAGTTTTATTCTTTAAAATTTCTTATTTTGTATCTGTAAATTAAGCTTAGAGATGATTTTCATAAAAAGTATTACTATCATTATTATAGCAATTCTACATTCTGGATTGCTTTCAGGATTTATACAATTTGAAAGTAAATAATAAGATACACTTCTCAATATATCTATGAACATAATGAATTTTTGAAAACTATTCTAAGATATTTTGTGTACAATATTATCAATTAGATAACAACCTTCAGTGACTCTGTTTACATATATAGTAATTATATACAAGAAAGTTAGGGTTTTCGTGCCTTCTTAGCATAGAACTTGACACTTACAGTCTCTGTCTGCCTGCTGCATACGTGTATCCTCCTCCTGCAAGTAGGTCTGGAGGTTTTTTAAAACCTGGATTTTTAAGTTTACCGAACAGTTCTTATCTGAAAGAATGCTGTTGTACAGAGTCTTCACTTCCTGTTCAAACATTAAACTCGGGTGTTGTATAAATGCAAATCCTAAGAGGGGAAGAAAATGTGGAAAAAATTATAAATATAATGAATACTAAAAAATAAAATCTTAGAAGAAAAAACATTTTTCAGGGGTGACCTCATTGCTGTCTACAACTAACTGAAGGGAGGTTTTAGCCAAGTGGGGGTTGCTCTTTTCTCCCAGACAACCACCAATAGACACAGTCTCAAGTTGTGCCGGGGGAAAACTAGGCTGGATGTTAGGAGGAAGTTCTTCACAGAGAGAGTGATTGGCATTGGAATGGGCTGCCCAGGGAGGTGGTGGAGTCACCATCCCTGGAGGTGTTCAAGAGAAGACTGGATGAGGCACTTAGTGCCATGGTCTAGTTGATTGGATAGGGCTGGGGGATAGGTTGGACTGGATGATCTTGGAGGTCTCTTCCAACCTGGTTGATTCTATGATTTTAGATCAGACATATAGATTTAGACATGCTATTTACAAACTTTTACAGAGAATCATAAAAAACAGTAATAGGAACATAATTTTTCAATTTTAAACTGTTTAACTACTTGATTCATTTTTTTAAGACTGTGAGGAAAGCAGACACTAAATGCATTTTTTTCATGATCACTCTAAATGAACATACAGAAAACAAACATAAAAGAAGAATTGGGGAAAAATGAAAGCAAATAAAATTATGCAACAGTGGCTGTAACAAAGGGAAGATTGAGTTTTTAAAACTGTCTCTGTGCACACAAGCAAGTGTAGGTAAAGGATAAGTCTAAGGTAAGACCTCTGTGTTTAAGATCTCATTTCAGTCTCAAAACAGGAAGAGGAGAGAAGGCAGGGAAGACAGAGGGGAAAGAGGTGAAAGAAAAAAGATTGATGCTCCTTGTCATGGAAGGCCAAAATTGGCCTAAAACATGTCCTGGCTTGTTCAGACATGTTTTCTGTTCCCCCTCTTTTCTGCTTTTGAGGGAAGCAAGCACAGGAAAGGAATACAACGGCTTGGTGCCATCATGTCTCTTCCAAGTTGTAAATGTGTATATACACTTGTATGAGTTCTGCCCTAAAAGGGAAAAGTAAGCCCTAGCTCACCTAATATGGTGGTTTGGCAAACTGCCATTCTGTTTGAGTAAGCTCTGTGGCCAAAGAGCCATTAGTCTCAGGCTGTATTGATAAAAAGAGATGAGCAGGCAAATACAATGTGCTCTCTCCCTGCTTCTGCTTCATTGCTTTCTGCCATTCCATCCTGCCATGCTTTTGCCTTATTTGCTCTGCAGCATTATGTCCGCTAAGTTCCAAGTCAGCTTGCTGCATAATAACAAGCCCTGATAGTTTGGGTTCAAATTACCTGGAAACTTGCTGTGACTCAAGTTTACCAGAAGTCATTAAATGCCTCACAATGTGGCGAGAAGTGCCACCGACATTGTGCCTTTCTGCACATTTGCAAGACATCGTGCTAAGACTGCACATCTGCAAGATATCCTGCCTGCTCCTCTGCAAACCTCCATGCCAAGTCTGGAGTCTTAAGAGGAACCAGGATCAGGTCAGAGATTGTCCGCCTCTCTCCCAACACCCTTTTAGAGCCTGGGAAGCTTCAGAAGTCTTAATGGCTATTAAGACACTGACAGAACTCCCTTCAAGTATTTAAGTACTTAAATGAGATTAATATATCACTGAAAACAGTTGTCTGAGTTTTATTTAAAATAAAGACTAATGTGCTTATGGGCAGAGGAAAAATACAAATCTGAAGAATGCCTACTGATAGCCACCTATGTTTTCTCACCCCAAATTGATCAGGCTGTAATTTAGAGACATTTCTGGCAAAAGTGACATTCTCAGCAATCATGTCTGTGGTTAGGAAGACAGCCCCTATCCCATGTGCAACATTGTACAGAGGGCAATAAAATTAGAACAGATTACAAAAGGTGTTGTGCATTGGTTGGACAGGATGATCTTGGAGGTCTCTTCCAACCTGGTTGATTCTATGATTCTATATTTAAAAAGTCACCTAAAAATCAGCATAAGAAGGCAAATTCATATCATACAATGCAAGCTCACATGCATAGGAGACAACTTTCTTTAGAATAAGCCATAACCATGAACTGAACTCTTCCAGAAACCATGGCCTATCTGTCCAAACAAGATTGTCTCACTTATATTGTTTTGGCCCCTGAGCAGAGGATGACCATGATACAAACCACTCAGTGGCAGTACATGTACTACTGTAAGTCACTGACATACCATACTAATACCTTCAGATAAAGCAACTACTTAAAAATTAAATATTGTCAAAATCCCAAACCAAATTGTAATATTTAGACTACAACATAATCTCAATACGTCATTAAATCTCATAGAGCATCACCCAGCTGGTATAAACTGCCAGAGTTCCCTTTACTCCCACAAAATATTTCCCCTTAGACTTTGTCTCAAGTCTCAAGACTTTTCTGGCATTTTTTCTAGTTATTCTTTAATCATATTTTGTGGACTGCAAATGAAGATTTGGAGTTATAACATACCTTCATGGGGAAAAAAACATATATCAATTACTTTGGAAACCTGATGCTTTTTAAGACTTGGTCACACATAAAAAGCTATTCGCTGTGAAAAACATCTGCTCTGCTGAAGAAGTATGCAACTTCAGAGTATCCCATTTGACTACATTTCTGTAGCCAGTTCTCAGATAAAACACTGTAATGTTTTAGCACAAGGGCTAACCTGCCTGCTCCCTCAACACAAAAGTGAGCAGCAGATTCAACTCAATCCATGACAAACATGCAGTGATCTTTGATTTTGAACAAACTTCCCTGTCACTACACAAATAAATGAATTCCTTATGAAACGCACAGATTTTTACTATAGTAGAATAATAAAAATGATTAATATTTCTTACCAAGGCCAATAATGGCTTTTGTCTGAACTTCTTCATCTGAATGTTTTGTAAAATACATCAGCAGTTCGAGTACTTTATCCTTAATATTAACCTGAGGAAATAAAACAAACAAACAAGCAAAGCTTTGTTACAGTTTAAGACCTAATGTCTTGGTTGTAAATTGTAAATATTTTTTTTTCCAGAGAATTTGAGAGACAATTCAGGAGGAAGGACCCTTAAGGGGCTGAACAAAATATAAGAAATACATTTATCCCATTTCATTGCCTTGTTATTTTTCTATGTAGTTGGGAGGTCAGAGTGTTCTTTCTCTCTTGCTTGCTTATTTTTCCCTCTGTCTATCCCACTGGCCTTGCCTGCTCTGTGACAATCATTGTTTAGGTTACTGGTAAAAAGAGATAATACTGTATTATCTGGTGACAGCCCCATGGCTTTGTCCAGAGGGGTTAGCTGGGCTGATGTCTAGTTGTATATGTATATATGTAGTCGTATATGTTCATTACTTTTATATTTAGCCTACTTTTGTAAATAATAATTTCATTTTACTTCCAAATTCTGAGTAGTGCGATAATTTCCCTTTGGGGGGTAAATCCCAAACTCTAAATGGTGTAAAACCACTACACTATTTGAAAATGAAACAGATATTTTTAATCTCTTATAAAATGAATAAAAAACAAAAAGGAGAAACACAGTCTTACTGTGTGGCCTTTACAAAACCATGTATTTACAAACAAAAAATGCTATATTGTATACATTTTGAGAAAATTACATAGAACCATAGAATCATTTCAGTTGGAAAAGATCTTTAAGATCACTGAGTCCAACCATTCTCTAACTTTACCAAGTCTGGTGCTAAACCATGTCTTTTAGCAACACATGTCTCTGCATCTTTTAATCATCTCCAGGGATGGGGATTCAACCACCTCCCTGGGGAGCTTGTTCCAGTGTTTCTTCTAATATCCAATCTAAATGTCCCCTGGTGCAACTTGAGACAATTTTGTCTTCTATTTCTTGTTTCTTGAAAGAGATCAACCCCCACCTCACTACAACCTTTTTTCAGGGAGTTATAGAGTGAAGATATTTTTTGAGTGACAACGAACACTGCTTTCAAATTGATGTGGAACATTAAACAAACAAGTCATGGAGCACAAATACAAGTTATTTTACCTTACTGTTGCCCTTAAAATCCTCCTGATCAAAATCAAAATGCCGACACAATGCTCCAACAGTGAAAAGTGATCTAAGGAGTGCTGGTTTATTTGCAGTAAGTACTGTACTGTTGGGGTCTTCTTGGTGTTGACTTTTTAATTTTGAAAGTGCACCTACATCAAAATAAAATTTTATCACAATATTAAGTCATGGTGTATCCCTACAGCAGGATTTGTAGCCAAAACTGAAGAGTGATAATTACATGTTGCGATTCTACTTACCATAGTATCTATTAAAACAGGCCCATACAAATTTATAGTTCTGGGTGACCTTGTTCACAACAGCCCCAAGACAGCTCACACAATGCTGAACAACCTAGGATCAAGAAAGAACAAATGAGTCATATGGGGTGCACCTCTCTCCAAGTAGAAGATGATGTATATCTCAGGGGTTGGCTGGGCTCATTAATTGTGCTTTAAACTAGGTTGGAAGGGGGGGGAGGGTGAAAGCCAGACTTACTATAAGCAAGCCTGAGACAATTGTGGGGCAATGTGTCAGCTTTACTGTTATCTCAGGGGAGGTAGATAACAATGAGTTGTGTGCTGGAGAGGATGCAAGAGATGGCACATCAGGGTAGGAGGTTAACAAGAGCTTTCAGCCTGTTACCTTGAAGAATGCTGGGGACACACAAGAACTCTTTAAGTCTTACAGAGATGGACCACAGGAATCAAGTAATGAGGAATCAGCACACACAGAGCTTACTGCTAGATTGGTGGCCATGGAAGAGGCTGGGAATGGTCAGACTGCAAGAGTGAAAGCTAATGGATTAACTCCCTCCCTGAAATGTTTATATACCAATGCACAGAGCATGGGGAATAAGCAGGAGGAGCTGGAGATCTGTGTTAGGATGAATAACTATGATATAATTACTGAAACATGGTGGGACAGCTCCCATGACTGGAATGTTGTCATGCATGGCTCTGTGCTGTTCAGGAAGGATAGACCAGCAAGATGAGGTGGGAGAGTTGCTCTCTATGTGCAAGAGCAACTGAAATGTGTTGAGTTCTATCCAAGGGGGGAGGCAGAACAGGTTGAAAGCCTGTGGGTAAGAATTAAGGGATGTGGGAAAAGAGATGAAATTGTTGTGGGCGTCTACTACAGACCACCAAACCAAGAGGAAGATGTTGATGAGGCCTTCTGCAGACAACTGGAGGTAGCATCTAGAGATAACTCCTTGGTACTCATGGTTGACTTCAATCACCCTGATGTTTGCTGGGAAGCTCACACAGCCAGGCACAGCCAGTCTAAAAGGCTCTTGCAGTGTATCAATGACAACTTCTTGATGCAGGTAGTGGAGGAGCCAACAAGAAGTACATTGCTGAGCCTTGTATTAACTCATAAAGTGGGACTGGTTGAGGACATTGAGGTTGAGAACAGCCTTGGGGACAGGGATCATGACATGGTAGAGTTTAGCATCACACAGGGTGGAATCAGAGCAACAAGTAGAATTACAACCCTGGACTTCTGCAGAGCTAACTTTGTGCTCTTCAGAGACATGCTTGCAGCAATCCCATGGGATAAGGCTCTGGAAGGCAAAGGAGCCCAAGAAAGTTGGCTAATTTTTAAAGACCACTTCGTCCTCCAAGCCCAAGCCAAGTGTACTCCCCCGAGTAAAACATCAGGTAGATGTGCTAGGAGACCTGCATGGCTAGGCAAGGAGCTCCTGAAGGAAAACTCAGGGAAGAAGGAATCTTACAATTCATGGAAGAAGAGATTGGTCACTTGGGAGAACTAAAGAGAAGTAGTCAGGGCTTGTAGGAAAGCAACAAGGAAGGCCAAAGCCCTCCTGGAACTGAAGCTGGCAAAGGAAGTAAAACAGAACAAGAAAGGCTTCTTCAAATCCATCAGTAGGAAAAGGAATCCCAGGGAAGGTGTGGGGGCAGTGCTGAGCCAGGAGGCAGCCTGAGAGCTGAGGGTGCAGAGAAGGCAGAGCTGCTGAATGCCTTCTTTGCTCCAGTCTTTACACCTAAGGCTGAACTCCCCTGTGTACCCCAGACCCTGGATGAAGGAGAAGAAGCCTGGAGGAGGGAATGCTCCCCACTGGTCAGTGCAGACTGGGTTAGGGATCAGTTACACACATTGTACATTCACAAGTCCATGGGCCCTGATGAGATGCACCCAAGGGTGCTGAGAGAACTGGCTGATGTGCTGATGTTATTGCTCTGCCACTCTCCATCATCTTTGCCAAATCGGGGCAGACAGGAGAGGTGCCTGAGGGCTGCAGCAGAGCCAATGGCACTGCAGGCTTCAAAAAGGGCAAGAAAGAGGTTCCAGGGAACTATTGACCAGGCAGCCTCACCTCCATCCCTGGAAAATGATGGAGTGGCTCCAGCTGGAGGACATCTCAAGGCATTTGGGAGAGAAGAAGGTTATCAGGAGTAGTCAGCATGGATTTACCAAGGGGAAGTCATGCTTGACTAACCTGATAGCATTCTATGATGACATAACTGAGTGGGTAGATTCAAGGAGACCAATGGACCTTGACCTTAGCAAGGCCTTTGACACCATCTCCCATGACATTTTAGTGAGCAAGCTGAGGCAGTGTGGGATGGAAGAGCAGACAGTGAGGTGGGTTAGGAACTGGTTACAAGACAGAGTTCAGACAGTGGTGATCAGTGGTGCCAGGTCCAGCTGGAGAGCTGTGACCAGTGGTGTCCCCCAGGGATCAGTGCTGGGGCCAGTCCTGTTCAACATCTTCATCAATGACACTGATGAGGGCACAGACAGACAGAGGCTGCTCAGCAAGTTTGCTGACGACACCAAGCTGGGAGGCTTGGCTGAGACAGCTGCAGGCTGTGCTGCCATCCAGAGAGACCTGGACAGACTGAGAGCTGGGCACAGAGGAACCAGATGAGGTTCAACAAGGACAAGTGCAGAGTCCTGCACCAGGGAAGGAATAATAAACTGCACCAGTACAGGCTGGGAGGTGACTGCTGGAGAGCAGCCCTGTGGAGAGGGACCTGAGATTCCTGGTGGATAACAAGTTACCCATGGCACAGCAATGTGCCCTTGTGGCCAAGAAAGCCAATGGGATCTTGGGGTGTATTAGGAAGAGTGTATCCAGCAGATGAAGGGAGGTTCTCCTTCCCCTCTACTCTGCCCTGGTGAGACCTCATCTTGAATACTGTGTTCAGTTTTGGGCTCCCCAGTTTGACAGGGATCTGTTGGAGAGGGTCCAGCAGAGGGCTACAAGGATGATTAGGGGACTGGAGGGCATGGCTGATGAGGAGAGGCTGAGGGACCTGGGGCTTTTTAGTCTGGAGAAGACTGAGAGGGGATTTAGTAAATGTTTATAAACATCTGAAGGCTGGTTGGGAAGGGGGGGACAGGCTCTGCTCACTGCTCCCTGTGATAGGACAAGGAGCAATGGGTGTAAATTGCTGCAAAAGAGGTTCTGCCTCAACACAAGGGGGAACCTCTTTACTGTAAGGGTCACAGAGCACTGGAACAGGCTGCACAGAGAGGTTGTGGAGTCTCCTTCTCTGGAGACTTTCAAGGCCTATCTGGATGCATTCCTCTGTGATCTGTACTAGATTGTGTGGTCCTGCTCTGGCAGGGGGGTTGAACTCAATGATCTCCTTGGGTCCCTTCCAACCCCCAACATCTTGTGATCCTGTGATGTATTTACAAGTTAAAGCTGAGTTTTTTGTGAGTTTATGCAGGAAAAAGCTATGGAGAACAAGACCTAAAGATCTAACAGACATAATGCCCATCTCCTAGACTGCTCTGAAAACCAGCCCAAACTTATAATTGCTAAAATACAGCAACAATATATACAAACATTGATAAACCAAGAACACTAATTTTTGTTGTGGCTCAATAGTTATTTTCATAATTACGATAGACTTTCTTTAAATCAAAGCCATGTACTGCAATGTGGAAGAGAATCCACTGAATAGTATCAAATAAAAGCTTACTGTCATGCCATATTTGATGATGAGCTTCATGAGGTCTTCCTCAATAGTGGCTAGAAATGTCTCGCTTGGGTGCTCCATTAGTGGCACTACAAGTTCTAAGATTTTTGCAACATTGCATATCACCATGAAATCGTTCTGTGTCTGAAACAACAGTATTTATAGCATTTAACATTTCTGGCTGTGACATCTATAAGTTAAGCATTATTAATATACATTATATAATATGTACAGATTAATATTACATAGTAATATCAACATAATAACATTACATACCAATACATATTAGTATAACACAGATAATAGTATAATACAATTATGCACCCTATGTAAGATATTTGACAAATATTAAAAAGAATATTTATATAGTTTACATCTGCTTTTAAAATACATAGTATTTTGAAAGCAAGTTCTTCTTTTCTACAGAACTTCTGGAGAAAATAAAACAGTGAAAAAAATCTATAGAAGCAGAACCACACTTCAAGCCAGTGACAGACCTGAAAACATTTGGTCCTGACATTTTTTTGAAGTCCTATAACAAATCTAGGAACTCTTCCTGATATATAGAGAGCATACAACACCTCTGAACAGGTATTGGCAACAAATGAAGTTTTACTATGGCTGAATGTGGCTTAAACAAAACAGATAATAATGCACACAAATACAGAAATTGCAATTAAAATTATTACTGGTTTGCATTATCATGATTGTATATGTAAGTGAGGACTGTATGGAAAACATTTATATATTAAATATACAACCTGCTAGAAATTGTCATTTTGACAAATCAAGCTCACTAATCACAATAGGATAATTTCCCATTGTTACTATCAAGCTCTTTAAATATTCAAGTTGAGATTCATAATCCTACAATTTGTCTCAACGTGTATAAGCATAAGATTTCTGAAACATACGAAAGAGATGTTGAAGCAAGTAATGATCAGATAATCATTTCCTATACTGTTTGACCAGAAGCAGCTTTAAAAGTCTGTTGCAGATGTGCCAAGAGAATTCCCCAGGGCTAAACTTGTAGAATGCTAGGCTACACCTACAAGCTAAGCTTTGTTATTAGCATTCTTATCATGTTTGTTATTTATATTCTTCAAGCCTGCCCATCCCTAGGCAGCCAACCTAATATAATGGATTGCTGTCACCCACCCGGCCAAGCACTTCCTTCAGCTATGGCTGTATGATTTTGCCCTGTTTCTTCTGTCAGATCAGGGGTTTATCACAACCTTCACTGAGCCAATTGTCTTCAAAATGACAGAAAGTGAAGCAGTGTTTCAGAGTAAGGGGTTCAGCATTATAGCTCTCTGCTATTTTTGTCTTACAGGGGAATACAAAAACACCAGAGCTAGGGAAGGGAGAGATGAAGTGCCAAAGAGGATAGAACAGGACATTTTCTTTCTGTAATATTTACAATATGTTAGAGCACTATTTTATGAAACTGTATGTTTAGTTTTATGATTTGTGTGTTAAATCTTAACTACTTTTTAGATTGTGATTATAAAACAAAACAATTGCAAGAGATTATTTCATAACAGGTAAAAGAGGTGGCACAGGTTTCAGTTTTATTTGGCTGTAAAACACAAATGTAGAGGGTGAGGAACAGCATCTTGGAAGCTATAGAGATCATTAGAAGGGCCTAATATGTTCAGAAGATATGATGTTCATGAAATATAAACACAATTTTTATTTTCATTTTCCTATCTTCAATTCCATCAAGCATACAAGACAGTAATTTACTTCCATGCTTAATTATCTGGGGAATGGAAAAAATAAGACTGTTTTTCTAATTTTCTCCACTTACACTGCATTTTGTGGTCAAGTATGGCTGCATGGTCATGGCATGTTTAACCATTAGCTGGGGTCTGATTTTGCTGAATAAGAACAAAGTGGTTATGCAAGCAACCAAGCAACCCGAATTCACACCTTTGTTGTCAGAATCTGTAAAAAAATTAGAAAATACACAAAGTAATGTTTCAGCAATGAAAAACATATGGCCAAACCATCATATGAATATCTCTTTCAAGATCAGTACAGAATGTTCTTATTAGATTAGAGATGAGAACATAATGTGTTAACATTTGTACGTGATCACAAAATATATGAAATAAAAAGCAAAGAGGCTTCAAAATCACTAGTTTTTAAACTACTTACTGTACACTGAACACTGATGCTGTCAATGATACCTATTTACAACTGTAGAATAATATTAATGCAAATAAAGCTTGGCACATTTGTTTTGTTTTCAGTGATCTACAAGTTTAAAGAATTTATTTTAAAAGTAGTTCTGTTATTGAGATTAGCTAGAGAAAATTAGGGAAGCTTTATTATTATACAGTGTGCAAAAGTTCACAACAAACTTACATGCAATAATTCATTACTATCAATTTCATAATTAGAATTCTGTAACTAACTTCTTGTGATAGTAAATTGAACCACCACTGTTACCGTACCATATAAAATTCAAAGGAGCTACTGGTTTGTAAACAATATTACCTGATAAGGATTCCTCATATTTAAGAATGTGCTCAACCAAGTTGTCAACAAGTTGAGTACAGGCTTTCTTCACAGGTTTATATGAGGCATCTTCTTCTGATTTCAACAGCTATAGCAGATGAAATAAAAAAATATTTACTATTAGATGTGCATTCATTGGCATTGGATACATGTTGGTTTTGTAATAATTACTACAGATATAGAAGGATTTTTTTTACTTCCATTTACCATGTAACTTTTATGGAGAAGTTCAATGCTTTTGTAGCTTTTTGAACTACAAAAGCATTCTACTTCTCCATAAAAGTTACATGGTAAAGTGAAGTTAAAAAATCAAACCAAAATGCAAGAGAAGTAGGGAAAAAATAGCTGTGACAAAAGGATGGAAAAGTTATACTGATTTTTGCATTTGGATTAAAGGTAACTTTGTGCTTAAATCATGTAGAAAACAATTATGCAGTCATACTTGCCAGCAATAACTAATGAATTAGAAGGCTTTTTAAAAATGCTTAGAGAAAAAAATGTAGCAAATTTAAAAAGAGCTTTGTTTTTGACACAGAACAAAAATATCAAACCAAAATGAAACATAGTTCTATGAAAATTAAAATCAGCTAATTTAATTGAGCCACTACTATAGCTTTTTCTTCAGTGCATGCATTAAGAAGCAGTTTGCTTTACTTGGCTACGTATTTCATGGCACTCCAGGCTAAAGTAAAATTTCTGGAGACTTTCAATTCCCCCATGTATATGAGTGTTAATTTTGCTGGAAAAGTAGCAAGCACATGCAAGTTGTAGAGGAGAAATATAACATAGGCCAAGAGATATAAACAAAGCAAGCTTATTTCTTAGAAAAATCAGAGTAAAATGTAATGCAGAAGTAAGCTAAACTCTGAAGATTCATTGCTTCTATAATCTGTGTAACAAATATATTGGATGTGTAAATATATTTATCTAAATTTAAAAAAAATCTACATTACATTAGAGGTTTCATTTCAGAATTAAGTATCTTAGCTGTGGACTTCATGTTATGTCACTCACTACTGAAGAAACCATAAAATTAAAATCAACCAAACAAAAGTTCTTCCCCTCAAAAAGTATTTTAAAACAGGTCATATGGAAAGGAAGAAACTAATGTTGGAGACGAAGAAAATTACACCAATGAAGATTTTTAAAATGTCAGATGTTTGAAGAGCATTAATTTAATTTGTCTACTGTAAAGGACTGCTCTTTCTAGTCTCTCTTCAGTGTGTTTTATCACCAAATGAAATATTAAAATTATTACAACGATTGTGCCATATATTCACACTTGTTACTTACATTTTGAAGAAGTTGTTCAAACCAGTCATACCCTGTATCTCTACATGCTGCAACCTAAAAGTAGTTTTGAGAATAAATGGTTAAAAAAGGCATCTGAAGAAAATTACTTCAATACAAATGTCATCTAAAAAGCTCAGTAAACATTGCACAGATATATTTTCATATACATTCGGCACAATATCTTTGGAGGACAGAAACAATCTTGTGTATTTGAATACAGTTCACACTTTTAAGTGATTCCAGAACTTGCATCCTATACAATGCAAGGCCTACAAATTTTACTGGAGATTGCTGGATCTAATGTAAATAAAATTTTGGGTTTATAGAACAATATTTTGTACAGATTAAAGCACAACTACATGTTTGACATACTAAAAATGAACATGTGCATATATGCATATACATATTTTTATATATACAAACTAAGCCTATACTGGTACCATATGTCAGGATCTCCAAAATAGAACTGAATGGGAGAACTGAGAATTAGGCTGAAGTCAAACCAACTATGTTCCTAGTCTGGAAAAATCCACACTACAATGCCAATTAGTAAAAATATTGAAATGCAAGATGGAGTTTAAACTCAAAATTATAAGTAGCAGCAAGTACTTTGATATTTTGATATAATTGATATTGAAATATCTCCTCAGCACAGTGATTTTATACACCACATTTCCACTAAATATGTATAAACATTTTATTTGAAATAGATTTTTTTTAATTTAGACATGCTGTTTAATTTGCTACTCCTGAAAAGTAGATAAAGCTTTGCAGACCCTAGTTTACCCTCTGTGGGAACATGACCCTGTATTTGTTGAAAGAGTTTATTAACCTTGCAAAAGAAATGTTATAAATTGACAAATTTTTTCTTTTAAGAGACAACTTCTTAATTAAACTTAATTATATGCTGCTACTAGCATTTCCTGGAAAATGTTAAATATAACAGAAATTTGTTGTGTTTTAACAGAACAAGTATTTTACACAACCTGAATATAATGTGGTCTCAGTTGTTACTGCCCATCAGATTAGCAAGCATTTAAAGTTTAAAAAGGAATAATTCTAGCATATATTCAATGTCAGAAGACATAAAGAAAATAATCTGATAATTAAATTACTTGCTTATTTTTATATACTAAAAGATTACAGACGATATTTAAAAAATACTTGACCAAATCAAAATTTGCATGCAATTAATTAAAATTTATTTATCATACCACATCAGTGATGTTTAGTATTTTCCTGGTCATTGCTTCTTTGTCGTGGTGTGGAGTAGGAGTAAACCAGAGCTTCTGGAATGTCTCATTTACTAATTTCTGAAGTTAAAAAATATCAACCAAACAACAAAACACATTAGCATAAACAAATACACTTGTCTTGGCATGTAGGTATTATTTCTATTACATCTGTACAATAGATTTCTGAAAATACATGCCATTTTGTAAGGAATTAGTCAACCTGAGACTGTTGTAGAGAATATTATGAGACAGATCCAGATCTACTATTACAACACTTACACTGGTCTACAAAGTAAGCTTCACTAAAATACTACAAAAAGTGGAGTTACCATTTTCCTGCACAAATCTGCATTCCTCGGGAAATGAGAGGAAACCCTGAGATGCTGACAGCCAAACACAAGATTACACTTTCTACAGCAAAATTATCAGTAATTGTTGATCACTGGCATTTTCAGAACAGCTGTGACAGGGTGAGAAAGAAGCCAAGTCTTTCTATGCAAACATATGAAGTCAGTTCCCTTCTAATGTGTTTGGATGGAGAATGAAAGTGAACTAATTGTTCCTGAACTACTTATAAAGCTGTCCCAGGTTGAGACAATAGGGTTAAAAATCTTCTGGGGACTAGAAGATTGTTATTCAATCCCATAATTCTGCTATCTTGTTATAAGCTCAGAACAAGGTCAGTTTGCTCTCCTTTTCTCCTCCTCCTGCCCTGTGTGTGCGGCGGGAGCCAATTTATCAGGAAAAACATGTAAGCAGTAGGCCTCTTTGGATGGCAGAGGCATTGGAGGGGGGAGGTTTGGAGCACTGGAGAGTGTAGATCTAGGTTTTTTTAGGATGGGGAAAACTTCAAGGGGGTTTGCCATGGATGGGGAAATTGCTTTGTAATGTCTATAATACTGAATTTTCTCTCCAATTTGATTTGAGAGTTAAATTTCTGTCACTATCTTTTATAAAACCACGACAAAAGCATATGGTTGTAAAAAGCATTCCTCATTCGTGGAAGCATAAAAAAAAATTTGCAAATACTGTCTCATCTTTTTTATGTTATTGGAAAGGCAGGGGAAAGGAGGAGAGAGAACAAGGTCATCCTTATTTCCTAGCAGCTCCTGGGATCCAGCTGTTTATCTACATCTTGATTAACAGTCTTCTTTGAAAGGCATTTGACATTAATGTATCTCAAGTGGTAAAAATATATGCTACAACTTTAAAGTCGCAGTTTTCAAGTCCCACTAAAAACACAATACATAATTATTACAGGTATATTCTTAATTACTCAGCAATTTATAAATATTTTTTTGTTAAATCAAACAAAAAATATCATTGTCAGGATAATGATTCAAAGCTTAGTTTGATGTCCTTCTGCATATGCCCAGCCAGCATGGGTTTAGGAAGGGCAGGTCCTGTCTCACCAACCTGATCTCCTTTTATGATCAGGTTACCTGCCTGGTGAATGCAGGGCAGGCTGTGGATGTAGTCTACTTGGACTTCAGCAAAGCCTTTGACACTGTCTGCCACAAGAAGCTCCTAGCCAAGCTGGCAGCTCATGGCTTGGACAGATTCAGTCTGTGCTGGATCAAGAACTGGCTGGAAGGCAGAGCCCAGAGAGTGGTGGTGAATGGTGCCACATCCAGTTGGCAGCTGTCACTAGTGGTGTTCCCCAAGGATCAGTGCTGGGCCCAGTCCTGTTCAATATCTTTATTGATGATCTGGATGAGGGCATTGAGTCCAGCATCAGTAAGTTTGCAGATGACACCAAGCTAGGAGCAGGTGTGGATCTGTTGGAAGGTAGGAGAGGCCTGCAGAGGGACCTGGACAGGCTGGATGGGTGGGCAGAGGCCAATGGGATGAGATTTAACAAGGCCAAGTGCAGGGTTCTGCACTTTGGCCACAATAACTCCAAGCAGCACTACAGGCTGGGGACTGAGTGGCTGGAGAGCAGGCAGGAGGAAAGGGACCTGGGGGTACTGATAGATAGTAAGCTGAAGATGAGGCAGCAGTGTGCCCAGGTGGCCAAGAGAGCCAATGGCATCCTGGCCTGCATCAGGAACAGTGTGGCCAGTAGGACAAGGGAGGTTATTCTGCCCCTGTGCTCAGCACTGGTCAGGCCACACCTTGAGTACTGTGTCCAGTTCTGGGCCCCTCAATTCAAGAGAGATGTTGAGGCGCTGGAACCTGTCCAGAGGAGGGCAACAAAGCTGGTGAAGGGCCTGGAACACAAATCCTATGAGGAGAGGCTGAGGGAGCTGTGGTTGTTTAGCCTGGAGAAGAGGAGGCTCAGGGGGGACTTCATTGCTGTCTACAACTACCTGAAGGGGCATTGTAGCCAGGTGGGGGGTGGCCTCTTCTCCCAGGTAACCAGCAATAGAACAAGGGGACACAGTCTCAAGTTGTGCCAGGGCAGGTATAGACTGGATATTAGGAAGAAGTTCTTCACAGAGAGAGTGATTTCCCATTGGAATGGGCTGCCCAGGGAGGTGGTGGAGGCACCGTCCCTGGGGGTCTTCAAGAAAAGCCTGGATGAGGCACTTAGTGCCATGGTCTAGTTGACTGGATAGGGCTGGGTGATAGGTTGGACTGGATGATCTTGGAGGTCTCTTCCAACCTTGTTCATTCTATGATTCTATGATTCTATGATTCTATGATTCTATACATAGCGCCAAGAGTAGAATATGATCACATAAGTAACATTTTAGGGGGAATAACAAATTCTCTAAACATTCAGAATTAATGCAAAAGTAGCACAGATGAATACTTTATATTTTTTTAATATACACAGAATATACAAACTTGGCATATACGAATATCGAGTATTTAATTTTTGCTTAGTTTGTTTTGAGTGCAGAAAGGAGCTTTAAATGCCAATTTTACTTTGTAGAAAAGAGAAGTACTGAAGACAACACTTTCAAGGAGAAAAAAGACTCAAAACTCTAAAGAATAACTTTTAGAAACTTTTTGATTGTCAGCAAGAACTTGAAGAAAATAGAAGAAATGAAAGAAAATGAAGTCAAACACCAATGTATAAAGCTAAGATTAAAAATTATAAGTGAACAAAAATCATAAAAATTACAAGAGACTGCTAGTTTGAAGCTAGTTAGAATGTTTTGGTGAGAAGAATTAGATCACAGGCTGTGAAAGGAAAACAATGGTGATGTCTACTTCCCTCAGAAGTCTCGCTGAGGAGTTTGGGAAGGAGAAATGAAAACATTAGATAACACTCTCGCCATTTTTTTCTCTCACTCCTGCTTGGGCTGCTGACTGAGCAACATCTTACTCCCTAACCTCACCTTCCATTTGGCCTAACCCACTTTGCTTCTTAACCTCTTGGCTGAACTTCTATTCTTCTTTAGGACTGGGGTAAGGTTGAGAGGGGCAGGGGGAAGGTGCAGGGGTGGTTGAGAGCCCCTCCTGGGGACTCAGGTTTCTGGGAGGGGAGTTGTGTTTCTGTATTACTTTTACCTTGTCTATTTCTGTATATAACTGTATAGACTGTAAATATCTGCTTGTATATTGTGCTAGCTGTAAGTAAATAGCTTCATTCATATTTCCAGAGCCGGCTGAGTCTAGTCTGGGTAATTTCTAAAGTGTGGGGGGGCGGGGAACACCCAAACCATCACAGAGACCAATGACATTTTTTGGGGGTCAAAATATGGAAAGACATTATGATAATTAAAATCCTGAAGAATATGTTTCATTTTACCTTAATGCCTTCTTCATCATTGACTCTCCGAATCATTTTCACACACATCTCTGTGATTTTGGGAAATGTTGGTTGTTCAATGCAGATATCTCTTAGTATCTTTATGACTCTTTTTCTGACACTGATACCAGTATCCTGTGAGGAGAAAAGCATTACAGTCTTGAAAACAAGTCAGACATAATAATTAATATTCAAACATCACCCAATTTCACATGCCAAATGTATTTAGAAAAGGCAGTGAATATATTCTTGAGTGCATTTATAGAAAAGGTCAGCATAACTTGTACCACTTTATTTGCAACAATTCTAAAAATTCTGGCTGAGTCCACAGAATACTGAATTGTTTCCTCCATTTATATCCTCCTATTTAAGAGCTCATGATGTTGCAAATGTAGAATTCCATTTCTTAATTCAAGACCTTACAAGTTAGATTGATGATGCTTTAGCTACTGTGTTGGAACACACAAGATCCTTTGTAGATCTGAACTGTAATACCTCAAAAGTCTTTGGATAAAGTTTATGTACAAGATACATGCAGCAAATCTTTTCTATTTTCCTAGACTTCATCTCAGGATAAGGATGAGTAGTTTCATTTCATATTATTGTATCAAAACTCATTTAGTCTGAATGTCAGGATGAACAGCTTTATGCTCAGATGCACATCTCTAAAACCCTTTACAAACATTTTATCATGTAACTATAGCAACTGGGTAGCATTTGATTAAAAATCTGTCATGGATGGTAAAAGTTAGTGTTATTTTACAGTTAAATTAACATTGCATTTTATATGAACATCCAGGGAAAAACACATTTTATACAAAAAACTTCTAAGAAGTCTTTTAAAACTCTTAAACATAGCATTATCTTTTCTCTTTTTTTGCATTACACATGTCAACGTTATTGATTGTTGTTGTAGATCTTTCTTCATCACCCACACTACTGAACTTCCCTCAGTAACCCAATCTCATACTTCAGATATGGGGCAAAATTCCTCATTTCACTTAATTTGTGCCTTAATAAAGGAATCAAAATGAATACAATCTTGATTTGGATGCAGTACAACTTTTTACGTATATTTACCTTCTGATGTAACAAAGCCTCACTAGAAACAAGTAATGCATTTTACAGGGTTGGTCTTAAAAGCATGATGTTCCCCATTAAAACAATAAGATATAATTTATTCTTGGATCATCATTCTGTATTATCAAACACATAAACACAGTTGAAAACGAATTTTCCAATGACACTTATTTTTATAATAAATATCACTGTACCAATATTCTTTCTATCAGCATGTCGTAATACTGTTCAGCAAGCTGAGGACGACAGAGCACAAATCGGCCAAGAAGCTCCACAGCTGCTTCCCGTACACTAGTGGAGTTATCCATTAACCGTCCATGAACACCTCGTTGCATATCCAGCTAAAAAGAATAAATAAGACACAGATCCAAAATAAGAAATAAAGACAGAAGAACATATGTGCATGATGGGTATTCCTTTTTTAAAATTTCTTTTTTACCCTCGCTAGAATACTGGGGTCTACAGCAACAACCTCAGACAAACACTTCATGGCTTTTGTTCGAACAGCAATTGCATTTTCACCAAGTACACGTAGAATCTAATAAGAGAAAAAAACACAAAGATTCAACTGGTTTGTAAACCATGAAGATTAAATTGTTTTGTGCAGGTAGCAAATAATGTTTCACAGGCAAAAATGCAGCAGAATAACATGCAAATTATTTACCTAAAATAAGAATATCTGTATACTAAAAACTATATATCTTCTCAAACAGTAAAAAGGTGCATGCAAGTGACGTTCCATGACATTGATAACTGATCATGGATATTTACTAAGACTGGTCCATACAGTATTTACAGATAAATTTGCTTTAATTCCCTTCAATTTAAACTCTACTTTTGCCATTTGGTTGTGGCTTTCCACAAGGTTCCTACAACAGGAGAGTTGGATTTGGGGACTGTAATTTTAAGAATGGCTCTGTATGCAGATCAATATAAGTAATGCAACCTAAACTAAACAACTAAGCCAATACTGGGGTTCAAACATGTCACGACGCCAACATGTCAGTGCTCTTCTCCCAGAGAAAGGAAGGAAACCACACTGGTCAAACAGCTTCCAAAATGATAGTAATATGCCTGGAGAAGAGGAGGCTCAGGGGTGATCTTATTACTGTCTACAACTACCTGAAAGCACACTGTAGCCAGGTGGGGGGTGGCCTCTTCTCCCAGGCAACCAGCAATAGAACAAGGGGACACAGTCTCAAGTTGTGCTGGGGTAGGTCTAGGCTGGATGTTAGGAGGAAGTTCTTCACAGAGAGAGTGATTGGCATTGGAATGGGCTGCCCAGGGAGGTGGTGGAGGCAACGTCCCTGGAGGTCTTCAAGAAAAGACTGGATGAGGCACTTAGTGCCATGGTCTAGTTGACTGGATAGGGCTGGGTGATAGGTTGGACTGGATGATCTTGGAGGTCTCTTCCAACCTTGTTCATTCTATGATTCTATGATTCTATGCACTGCAAGCAACTGACCAAGTTAGCTTGTATTTTCAAATCAAATTAAGATCAAATGGGTGGGCAGAGGCCAATGAGATGAGATTTAACAAGGCCAAGTGCAGGGGTCTGCACTTTGGCCACAACAACCCCAAGCACCGCTATAGGCTGGGGACTGAGTGGCTGGAGAGCAGGCAGGAGGAAAGGGACCTGGGGGTACTGATAGATAGTAAGCTGAAGATGAGGCAGCAGTGTGCCCAGGTGGCCAAGAGAGCCAATGGCATCCTGGCCTGCATCAGGAACAGTGTGGCCAGTAGGACAAGGGAGGTTATTCTTCCCCTGTACTCAGCACTGGTCAGGCCACACCTTGAGTACTGTGTCCAGTTCTGGGCCCCTCAATTCAAGAAAGATGTTGAGGTGCTGGAACATGTCCAGAGAAGGGCAACAAAGCTGGTGAGGGGCCTGGAGCACAAATCCTATGAGGAGAGGTTGAGGGAGCTGGGCCTGTTTAGCCTGGAGAAGAGGAGGCTCAGGGGTGATCTTATTACTGTCTACAACTACCTGAAGGGGCATTGTAGCCAGGTGGGGGGTGGCCTCTTCTCCCAGGCAACCAGAAATAGAACAAGGGGACATAGTCTCAAGTTGTGCCAGGGTAGGTATAGGCTGGATATTAGGAAGAAGTTCTTCACAGAGAGAGTGATTTGCCATTGGAATGGGCTGCCCAGGGAGGTGGTGGAGGCACCGTGCCTGGGGGTCTTCAAGAAAAGCCTGGATGAGGCACTTAGTGCCATGGTCTAGTTGATTGGTTAGGGCTGGGGGATAGGTTGGACTGGATGATCTTGGAGGTCTCTTCCAACCTGGTTGATTCTATGATTCTATGATTCTATGAAATGTGTATGCATCTTACAGAAACTGTAAGAAAGATTTCAAAATTTTGTAATTATCCTTTTACTATGTACATCTAACAATGATTTTGCCATATAAAAACACGGACAAATAATGGACATACAACATGACATATGTAATGCATTCAAGTAATATAAGCACTTATGTCATCAAAACAGAATATGAAAGCACATGGTGTTATTGTGGCCTGTTAAATACCTGTGCTCTAAAATGAACAGAACCACAAAAGTGTTTGGAATCATAAACCAACTGTGTTTCACTGTACTAAGACTTCTAGCACAGTTTACCTGTGTCAAATAAATATCGAAGCTCTGCGCAAATGGCCTCATAGAGGCCAAGTAGCGAACAATCAAACATGCATCCTCATAGTCCACAGTATCAGAATTCATCCTGCAACAAATCCAATGTTTTAATTGAGGTGTGTCTAATACAAGTGATCAAAAACATCAAATGCATGATTAATAAAGAAATCAGTAGTGCTGAAACATACTTTAAAGTACTGAACTGAGATGGAGCAGTTTTAATGATGCTGCGAAGAAACATTTTGCGACTTTCTGCTCTACGCATGATTTGTCCTGTGCTCTCAACATCTTTTGAATGATGAGTTCCTTCAGATGGATCCTCATCCTTCTGAGATTTAATTGCTTTCTCTGTCTCCAGAGTTGTATCACGGAACCACTGAGCTATGTAAAACTTTCGAGAAAACTGGAGAAGTCCACCAGGATCCATAGAAAACAAAAGCAACAGATACAGAAGAGTGTAATTAACAGGTTTATAATGAGATTGAGTCTAATGCATCAACCATATTTTGAAAAACATAATCAACAGTATATGTTAGGGTGACAATTTAATTTAAGCATTAATATGCATGACAAAACAATTTTATTCAGTACATGCTACTGAAATTATTTTTATATATACTTGACATCAGAAAGCTGAAATTTACCACTAATGACGCATCGGTTTCTGTGTTCTCATCCAGATAATCGAGCAAAGCCTTTTGCAGCTGTTGAATTTCATCATCATCTCCTGATATCTATCAGAAACAGAAAGTTAGTTATTAAACAAAATATTGCGTAGTGGTAAATATTCTGCAATTGTCAATACAGCTAATAATTTTTTAATCAAATATTTTAACAGAGTATACTGGATTCTGTGGATTCAATAGCCTGGGACATCGGACCCACAGAAGTATAAGGTGTTGGTTGACACCAGTGCACAATGTATATTGATGCCATCAAGATATGGAGGCACTGGACACATCTGGATCTCTGGAGTGACATCTAGCCAGTGCAGAAATCTGACAGAGGGTGGAGATTGTATTTGGTTTGGCTGAGCTGGAGTTAGTGTTCCAGCAGTCTTTCCTTTGGATCGCATCCTATTAAATTGCTTCTATCTTGACTCCTGTGCTTTTGTTATATTTTCCCTCTCCCCTGTCCATCTAAGAAGGGGACTGATAGAGTGGCTTTGGTGGGCATCTGGCCCCCAGCCAGGACCAAACCACCACAGCTACATCAAAAGCAGTGTGGCCAGCAGATCAAGAGAGGTGATTCTGCCCCTCTTCTCTGATCTGGTGAGACCTAACCTGGACTACTGTGTCCACCTCTCCTCAACACAGTATCACAGTATCACAGTATAAATCAGTATCCATTAACATGTTAATAAATCAGAAACTTTGTCAACACTTAAGACAGCATAAAACCAAAAAGATAAACCATTGTTTTTTTCCTTAGTATTATACTGAAATAGTCAGGTCCTTCCGAACACAGCTGGTGAATGAGCCAAAGGGAGATGGTTCACTATTAGACCTGCTGCTTGTAAACAGAGAAGGACTACTAGGAGATGTAAAGGCTGGTGGCTATCCTGGACAAAGTGACCACGAGATGGTGGAATTTTCAATTCTTAGTGGTTAGGAATGGAGTCAATAGAACTACATCCTTGGGCTTCCAGGTGGCAGACTTTGACTTGCTTAGGAGACTGGTTGATGGCATCCCCTGGGAGGTAGTCCTGAATAACAAGGGAATCCAGGAAGGCTGGACATTGCTCAAGAGGAAAATCTTCAAGGCACAGGAACAAGCTGTCCCCATGCATCAGAAGACAAGTTGTCAGGGCAGAAGACTGGTCTGGCTAAGTAGAGAGTTTTGGGTAGAATTCAGGAAGAAAAGGAAAGTCTACTGGCTGTGGAAGAAGGGGCAGGCAACTCAGGAAGAATACAATGCTCTTGCAAGGAAATGTAAGGAAAAAATTAGAAAGGCCAAAGTTCAACTAGAACTCAATCTGGGCAGTGTCATTAAAGATAAGAAAAAGTGTTTTTATAAGGATGTTAACAGTAAAAGAAGAGCTAGGGAGAATGTCCACCCATTACTGGATGTAGGAGAGAACCTGGTGACCATAGATAAGGAAAAGGCTGGGCTGCTGAACCCACATTTCCTCAGTATTTGTCAGTGACAACAGCTGCTCCTTGAGTATTCTGCCTCTGGAACTAGAAGACAGGGATAGGGATCAGAAAGCAGACCCCACAATTCAGGAGGAAGTGATCAACAGCCTGTTATGTCACTTAGATGTGCACGAGTCTATGGGACCAGATGGAATCTACCCAGGGGTACTTAAGGAGCTGGCAGATGTGCTCACCAAGCCACTCGCCATTATTTGTCAACAGTCCTGGCTAACTCAGGAGGTCCCAGCTGAGTGGAGACCAGCAAATGTGACACCCATCTACAAGAAGAGCCAGAAGGATGATCCAAGGAACTACAGGCCTGTCAGTCTGACCTCAGTGCCAGGGAAGGTTATGGAGGAGGTCATCCTGAGTGCCATCACACAGCACATACATGACAACCAGGCAATCAGGCCCAGTCAGCAGAGGTTTATGAAAGGCAGGTCCTGCCTGACTAACCTGATCTCCTTCCGCAACAAGGTGACCTGCCTAGTGGATGCGGGAAGGGCCATGGACATTGTCTACCTGGACTTTACTAAAGCCTTTGACACTGTCTCCCACAGCACTCTCCTTCAGAAATTCATGGCACAAGGCTTGGATCAGTGACCTCCACACTGGGTAAAAAACTGGATGGCCAGGCCCACAGAGTGGTGGTGAATGGAGCTAAAGCTGGCTGGTGCCCAGTCACCAGTGGTGTCCCCCAGGGTTCAGTACTGGGGCCTGTCCTCTTTAATATCTCTATCCATGATCTGGATGAGGGGATTGAGTACACCCTCAGTGGCTGTGCTCATCTGCTAGAGGGTAGGGAAGCCTCACAGCAGGATCTGGCCAGGTTAGACTGATAGGCCAAGGCTAATTGTATGAAGCTCAACAAGGCCAAGTGTTAGGTCCTCCACTTGGATCACAACAACCCCATGGTAAGCTACAGATTTGGGGATGTGTGCTTGGAAAGCTGCAACTTGGAGAGGGACCTGGGGGTATTGGTTGATAGCTGACTGAGCATGAGTCAGCAGTGTGCCCAGGTGGCCAAGAAAGCCAATGGCATCCTGGCTTGTATCAGAAACACTGCGGCCAGCAGGAATAGGGAGGTCATCATCCCCCTGTACTCAGCATTGGTGAAGCCACACCTCAGGTATTGTGTTCAGTTCTGGGCCCCTCAATATAGGAAGGACATTCAAGTGCTGGAATGTGTCCAGAGAAGGGCCACCAGGCTGGTGATGGGCCTGGGAGCACATGGCCTACAAGGAGCATCTGAGGGAGCTGGGGTTGTTCAGTCTGGAGAAGAGGAGGCTGAGAGGAGGCCTCATCACTCTCTACAACTACGTGAAGGGAGCCTGGAGCGAGGAGGGGCCCAGCCTCTTCTCCTTGGTGTCAAGCAACAGAGTTCTGCACTTTGGCCACAACAACCCCAAGCAGCGCTACAGGCTGGGGACACAGTGGCTGGAGAGCAGCCCGGAAGAAATGGACATGGGGGTACTGGTAGATAGTAAGCTGAAGATGAGCCAGCAGTGTGCCCAGGGGCCAAGAGAGCCAATGGCATCCTGGCCTGCATCAGGAACAGTGTGGCCAGTAGGCCGAGGGAGGTTATTCTTCCCCTGTACTCAGCACTGCTCAGGCCACACCTTGAGTACTGTGTCCAGTTCTGGGCCCCTCAATTCAAGAAAGATATTGAGGTGCTGGAACATGTCCAGAGAAGTTGTGCCAGGGGAGGTCTAGGCTGGATGTTAGGAGAGAGTGAATGGGCTGCCCAGGGAGGTGGTGGAGGCACCGTCCCTGGAGGTGTTCAAGAGAAGACTGGATGAGGCACTTAGTGCCATGGTCTGGTTGACTGGGTAGGGCTGGGGGATAGGTTGGACTGGATGATCTTGGAGGTCTCTTCCAACCTGGTTGATTCTATGATTCTATGACTAGATGAAATGGTTTCAAGCTGCACCAGGGGAGGTTCAGGCTGGATGTTAGGAAATATTTCTTCACTGAAAGGGTTCTCAGACATTGGAATGGTCTGCCCAGGGCAGTGGTGGAGTCATTGTCCCTGAAGGTGTTTAAGCAGTGAGTGGGTAGTTAGGGATATGGTTTAGTGTTGGCCCTTTGGTGCTGGGTGAAGGGTTGAACCAGATGATCTTTGAGGTCTCTTCCAACTGGATGTATTCTGTGATTCTGTATGTGTATTTTTCAAATATCTTTCAATCCTATTGCATAACTTCTGCAGATAAGAACAAGCATTCTTCTAAAATATTTTTCTACACATCTGATGTAGAATTGTCAATATTACTTCCAACATAGGTGAATTATATCCTCGTAGCACATAGGAGTATATAGTATATTAAGCCACAGACATAAAGATTTGATGCTATACATAGTACAATATTCTAATTGACAGAAGTTATGGGAAGTATCGGCCTTATAGGAGTAGATGAATTTTGATTCTTTTTTTGAATGTCTGCAAATTGCACAAGTTTTTCCCTGAACAGAAATTTGTAACAGTCATTATAAAATACATATGATAGATTTTAGGTCTTTTCAGGTAACTGAAAGGGAAATGAACTTGGTATAACTACTCAACTTTAGGGCTAATCATGCTGAAAACAATTAGTAGTTCAGAAAGAAATGTATAACACTACATAAGAAATGTGCAAGAAATGAGATTTTCTCATCATACTATGTACTACAGAGACCCTAAAAGTATACATTGCTTTGTTAATTGCTGCCATCTTTGTAGATTTGGAGCATTTTGATTAGAAGAAATGCAAATATACATGTATAAGATATATGCAAGTTCAGAAAAAAAAAATCAAACCAAAGACTCCCAAATGTGATACTTATAAATGGAGTATATCCGATTCAGAAATCTGAATGCCAGTTTTTCACATATCTTCAAAATGTTCCAAATTTTAAATTGATACATCTCAATCCAGCTGGTACGAGATCTCTCACATACCTGTTTGAGGATTCTGGCTATAGATCCTTGATCCATTTTGCTAGTGACAGCGTCTTTCCTGAGTCTTGCAGCTACAGTTCCAAGATAGTCAAGTGATGCAACTCTTAATGCCATTTCTGTAGATTTGTTACTGAACTGGTGAACCTAAGAAAAGTAGAATGATTTATCATTTCCCCTCAAGCAGGGAAGATTCCAGCGTCCAAGGGTCCACGGGCAAAGAGCCCCTGAAGTCCAGACATTGGGCACAGGCTGTGACACAACCCCGGAGGGTGATTAATAATTAATAGCAAGACTTATGAGTAAAGCTTTAATTCCTCTGTAATATAAGTTCCCTCTGCCTTAGAGCAGAAAGAGTTTCAGCCCCTCTGCTGGGCAAATAGCATAAGTTCCCAAGCGGCACCAAGCCAGAAGGGAAACCTCTCTCTCAGTTTATAGTTTGGCGTTTTGCTAGTTAAATAACCAAATCCCTGTATATATTCTGTCCTAACTGTTTTCATAATCTTGCACAGAACTAAATATTAATACACAGTGGTTGGGGGTGGAAAGAGTTCATAAATAATAATTTTAATAAATTATATTTTTATATAAAATTTATATCACCTCAAATTAATTTCTCACCTCTGCCAAATAGGTGTAGGTACAGAAATCCCCCTCTGCAACACCAGGTTCTGTGCTAAAGGAATACTCTGAAGTATTTAACATGAATAATTACAGCTATTAGTCTCACTTTATTCCCAATGCATATCTACATTTGTTAGATGCTATAAAATGGCTTTTTTAAATGTGGAAAATGTCATAGAATAGTAGAATTGGGCTTCTAGGTGAAATTGTATACATATGATTTTCACTAAGTTCCACATCAATGATCTTCTGTCCTAAATTTTATTTTCTATACATTACATAATGGTGATACATGTAAGAAAATCCTTAAATGCTTCATGCATGTCAACAATCAGAAAGCATTCCTGTATGTCAATACAAGGGCTAGCCTGCCTGCTCCCCCAACACAAATGTGAGGGGAAAAGCAACACAGAAAACTCAGAGTTGAGATAAAGAAATAAGAGTTTAATATAGCATAAGATATCATAATCACAATGCATAATTACCTTAGGTAATAATGTAATTAATCTAATGATACGATGCATGATTACCTTAGCTTAGCCTATTTCCAGAAGCAGCACAGCAAAATACAGCAAAAAAAGCTCCAGCATAAAACAGAAAAACAAAACCAGTGATCTATCCACTCCCATCCACCTTGTCGCTAGGCCTGCATAATGGAGCCAACACCCAAGACTTGGAACCCAAAAGCAGCAATCTGAACTGCAAGCCTCATAATGCTTTGCTCCACTTAGCACTTCCATTTTTGGAAGCTGGCATGACTGCAGCATGGTATAAAAAACAGCAGTAGATTCAATTCAACCCATGACATTGTAATAGATCAAGCTGAAATAACATTTCATTGCAATAAGACATAATATAATAGTTAAAAAGAATTCCTTACCAATAGCCTTCCCAGTAAGCTAAGTAGCAACTCAGCAGCTGGCCATTCTGGTTTATTGACTGTGGAAAGAAGATCTTGAATGAAGTTCTCAAACAGTGGTCTGTAGTCTTCTTCCCCTTGTTTACTGCCACACCTGTTTAAAAGAAAATTTATTTTGTAAGTTAATTTAAGAACCAGTTAAACTTTTCATCTAATAAAAACAGAACTAATCCTATGCTTAAACACAAAACCAGTTTTATGCAATTCTAAAAAATAGCTGAAATATTAGCAGAAAAAATGTTTGCATCCATTTATTGAACCATAGAACTGTTGAGGTTGGAAGAGACCTCTGAGATCAAGTCCAACTGCTTGCCTAGAGCTTGCAGTCCCACAACTACTGCTAAGCCACTACCACTAAACCACATCCCTCAGCACCACATCCACGTGTCTTTTAAATGCCTCCCGGGATGGGGACTACATCACAGAATCACAGAATGGTTTAGGCTGTCCTCAAGGATCATCCAGTTCCAACCCCCTGCCATAGGCAGGGACACCTCCCACTAGAACAGGTTGCTCAAGGCCTCATCCAACCTGGCCTTGAACACCTCCAGGAAGGGAGCATCCACAACTTCCCTTGGCAACCTGTTCCAATGCCTGAGAACCCTTTCTGTGAAGAAATTTTCCCTAATATCCAGTCTAAATCTCCCCTGGTGCAATTTGAGGCTATTTCCTCTTGCCCTATCGCTTGTTACCTGGAAGAAGATGCTGGCCCCCACCTCACTCCAACCTCCTTTCAGGGAGTAGTAGAGAGCAGTGAGGTGTCCCCTCAGCTTTCTTCTCCAGGCTACTGATGGATGAATATTCTATAATATTCAATATTCTATTCAACATTCAATCGATATCCTATAAGATAGACTGAGTATTTAGGAGGTTTGAAATCTGGCCTGACTTATCTCACAGTGACAAGACATCACAGTATTATACTCTGAAAAGGTTAAAATCAGAATGTAAAAAAAAAATTAAATACCAGAAGTATGTAGAGAGATTGCTAGATGGCTCAAAAATAATCTTTTGGTTTAACAGTAGAAATTAATATATTATAAAAACCTCAGGACTTTTTGTTACAAATCCTCTGTTTATTTGGGTATGCTTTTTCCCCCTGTTGAACTACCGACATTCCTAAATGTATTGAAATCAAAATAAACTTAGGGGGTTTATATCTTTGGCATTCTGATGACCAAAAAAATCTGTTTTCATCATTTAAACATTTATTCAGCTTTCCATGGTGAGTAGAAGAGCCCCGATGAAATGATCCTACATAAACTATCAAACAGGTTATAAATGCATAAATAAATCTGAAGAATTTCTGTCCCAATAGAACATAGAATCACAGAATCAACCAGGTTGGAAGAGACCTCCAAGATCATCCAGTCCAACCTATCACCCAGCCCTATCCAGTGAACTAGACCATGGCACTAAGTGCCTCATCCAGGCTTTTCTTGAAGACCCCCAGGGACGGTGCCTCCACCACCTCCCTGGGCAGCCCATTCCAATGCCAATCACTCTCTCTGTGAAGAACTTCTTCCTAATATCCAGCCTATACCTACCCTGGCACAACTTGAGACTGTGTCCCCTTGTTCTATTGCTGGTTGCCTGGGAGAAGAGGCCACCCCCCACCTGGCTACAATGCCCCTTCAGGTAGTTGTAGACAGTAATAAGATCACCCCTGAGCCTCCTCTTCTCCAGGCTAAACAGGCCCAGCTCCCTCAACCTCTCCTCATAGGATTTGTGCTCCAGGCCCCTCACCAGCTTTGTTGCCCTTCTCTGGACATGTTCCAGCACCTCAACATCTTTCTTGAATTGAGGGGCCCAGAACTGGACACAGTACTCAAGGTGTGGCCTGACCAGTGCTGAGTACAGGGGAAGAATAACCTCCCTTGTCCTACTGGCCACACTGTTCCTGATGCAGGCCAGGATGCCATTGGCTCTCTTGGCCACCTGGGCACACTGCTGCCTCATCTTCAGCTTACTATCTATCAGTACCCCCAGGTCCCTTTCCTCCTGCCTGCTCTCCAGCCACTCAGTCCCCAGCCTATAGCACTGCTTGGGATTATTGTGGCCAAAGTGCAGAACCCTGCACTTGGCCTTGTTAAATCTCATCCCATTGGCCTCTGCCCACCCATCCAGCCTGTCCAGGTCCCTCTGCAGGGCAGAAGAAAAGTAGCTCTTTTAGGGATGTATAAAATATATTTCTATTAGTAGGCATTTAGCATTGTGAAGTGTTTGTTTTGTTTTAATGTCTGACATATTTTATTTGGAGTTGATTTCCTCATTACACTAAAGAATGCAACGATACTTACTTCTTAAGGAAAATAGAAAGGAAGTTTTGTGCTGTTCTCATGGCTGTTTCATATGAGTTAGTAATAAGCACATCTTGATCCACCTAAAAACAAGAAGATTTTTCTAATATGTTAGCATACACAGAAATATGATTTCCAAATCAGCCACTCATCAAATAATTACAGCAGACAGAATCGCAACATTTAATTATTAGAGCACCATATAAAAAATACTATACAAAGTCATTCCTGCACACACACACAAAAGTTCTTTAAAAAAGCAAAAAAAGCAAAAAAATCTTACTTTTTTGTTTGATTCCTCCTCTGAATTAGAGTCTTTTTCTGTTGATGGCAAATGCACCACACACTGAATAAGCTGCAGAACTAGTGCTGTTACCATCTGAATATACATAGGCTCTCCATCAGTTTCGCTGCTGTTTAACCTGTTGATAGGAAATGACACCATTAAAACTAAAATTAAACAAAAAAGACAAAAGAAAACAAAGTTAGAAATCTGTGTTCTAGATATTTATCTAGTAATTTCCTTTCCTTATACACTGAAAAATTAGGTCTGACTAAACCAGTAAGCATCGTTCTCAGGCCAGATGAACTGAAACGCCTCACAAATGGGCTAACAGTAGCTGAAAAATCTACAGAAATATTTAATAAATCAAACATCTGCATACTAAGGCACTTACTAATAGGCTTATTATGTATAATGTCATATCCATTTCCAACACAACATTTAAAAAATAGACTGAACTTGTCCTAATAATTTATGATTTACTTATTTTCACATACATTAAATAATGCATGTGAAATGTGCAAGACTTTTACATAAGAGAAAATAGTGACTACATCCTGGAGTGACTTATACAAGAGTTACACCTATGGTAACCTTAGGTAGCATAGCAGAGTATAAATTTCATCATGTAAGAACGTCAAGTTGTAATCCAGTCCCCCTCACATTTCTCCTTAACCAAGTGATTTAACTTGACAAATAGTATCGTGTTTGCAACCCATACATACATCAACACCACTTAATGCTACCCTTAACAATATGAAAAGGTGATACTCTCCGACAACATTCTCCATGGACTATCAAAATAATAACTGGGCACAAAACAGATCATAATTGTTATCTTTATGAAGTTATCTTTCGACTTTTTGTACAGAGAAAATCTTTTCATATGAAATTTTACATAAGGTGTACACTTCAGGACTGCAGTCACAGACACAGAATGTCCCTCAACTCTAAAGAAAAACAGCACCAGATATAGCCTTGAAATAGTGCCTTCCTTCTAGTAACGGTCCTAATTCAGAGACGATATCTACCATTTACACCTCTGTGCCTAACATCTTATTTCCTAGATGTCTGTGATGTCTATAACCAAAACAATTGGAAATACTAGGAACAAGCACTTATGTTAAAATTAGGGTTGATGAATTCAACTTCAAATTTCCAGTGAATTTATTTTCCTGGATATTTCCTGTTCATCCATCCTGGACTGGACAACCTATTTCATTGACTATTTGTCTCTCTCTTGGGAAAGAGATGTATGCAAGCATGGAACAAAATCAACACAACAACAACAAATGTTTTATAACCATCTAAAGTGTCCAATGTCAATTTTAACTGAAATCCAGTTCAAGTAAAATTCTTTCTCAAATTGAATCAGAACCTATACTATTATTCAGAAGATGCACTGAAATGCACCTGAAGCACTTAAAGCAAACTGAGTAGTTCCTAAATGAAACTCATTCAAAGGAGTCCTGGAAGGAGTGTTCTGAGTGCATCCTCAAAGAAATTCAAGCAGAATTTTCCTATTAAGCTTTAAGCAATGAAGAAATGAAATAAAATGCATATAAAGAGAACTAAAAGAAGTTGCAACAAAAATACTTTTCAATACACTCATCTGCATCCACAGTGAGAAAAATAACAAGATATTTTAATAATTTTTTGTAACCAGGCACAAATATGATGGCATTTTTAAAGACCACTTCCTCCAAGCCCAAGCTAGGTGTGTTCCCCTGAATAAAAAATCAGGTAGAGATGCTAGGAGACCTGCATGGCTAGGCAAGGAGCTCCTGAAGGAAAACTCAGGGAAGAAGGAATCTTACAATTCATGGAAGAAGAGATTGGTCACTTGGGAGAACTAAAGAGAAGTAGTCAGGGCTTGTAGGAAAGCAACAAGGAAGGCCAAAGCCCTCCTGGAACTGAAGCTGGCAAAGGAAGTAAAACAGAACAAGAAAGGCTTCTTCAAATCCATCAGTAGGAAAAGGAATCCCAGGGAAGGTGTGGGGGCAGTGCTGAGCCAGGAGGCAGCCTGAGAGCTGAGGGTGCAGAGAAGGCAGAGCTGCTGAATGCCTTCTTTGCTCCAGTCTTTACACCTAAGGCTGAACTCCCCTGTGTACCCCAGACCCTGGATGAAGGAGAAGAAGCCTGGAGGAGGGAATGCTCCCCACTGGTCAGTGCAGACTGGGTTAGGGATCAGTTACACACATTGTACATTCACAAGTCCATGGGCCCTGATGAGATGCACCCAAGGGTGCTGAGAGAACTGGCTGATGTGCTGATGTTATTGCTCTGCCACTCTCCATCATCTTTGCCAAATCGGGGCAGACAGGAGAGGTGCCTGAGGGCTGCAGCAGAGCCAATGGCACTGCAGGCTTCAAAAAGGGCAAGAAAGAGGTTCCAGGGAACTATTGACCAGGCAGCCTCACCTCCATCCCTGGAAAATGATGGAGTGGCTCCAGCTGGAGGACATCTCAAGGCATTTGGGAGAGAAGAAGGTTATCAGGAGTAGTCAGCATGGATTTACCAAGGGGAAGTCATGCTTGACTAACCTGATAGCATTCTATGATGACATAACTGAGTGGGTAGATTCAAGGAGACCAATGGACCTTGACCTTAGCAAGGCCTTTGACACCATCTCCCATGACATTTTAGTGAGCAAGCTGAGGCAGTGTGGGATGGAAGAGCAGACAGTGAGGTGGGTTAGGAACTGGTTACAAGACAGAGTTCAGACAGTGGTGATCAGTGGTGCCAGGTCCAGCTGGAGAGCTGTGACCAGTGGTGTCCCCCAGGGATCAGTGCTGGGGCCAGTCCTGTTCAACATCTTCATCAATGACACTGATGAGGGCACAGACAGACAGAGGCTGCTCAGCAAGTTTGCTGACGACACCAAGCTGGGAGGCTTGGCTGAGACAGCTGCAGGCTGTGCTGCCATCCAGAGAGACCTGGACAGACTGAGAGCTGGGCACAGAGGAACCAGATGAGGTTCAACAAGGACAAGTGCAGAGTCCTGCACCAGGGAAGGAATAATAAACTGCACCAGTACAGGCTGGGAGGTGACTGCTGGAGAGCAGCCCTGTGGAGAGGGACCTGAGATTCCTGGTGGATAACAAGTTACCCATGGCACAGCAATGTGCCCTTGTGGCCAAGAAAGCCAATGGGATCTTGGGGTGTATTAGGAAGAGTGTATCCAGCAGATGAAGGGAGGTTCTCCTTCCCCTCTACTCTGCCCTGGTGAGACCTCATCTTGAATACTGTGTTCAGTTTTGGGCTCCCCAGTTTGACAGGGATCTGTTGGAGAGGGTCCAGCAGAGGGCTACAAGGATGATTAGGGGACTGGAGGGCATGGCTGATGAGGAGAGGCTGAGGGACCTGGGGCTTTTTAGTCTGGAGAAGACTGAGAGGGGATTTAGTAAATGTTTATAAACATCTGAAGGCTGGTTGGGAAGGGGGGGACAGGCTCTGCTCACTGCTCCCTGTGATAGGACAAGGAGCAATGGGTGTAAATTGCTGCAAAAGAGGTTCTGCCTCAACACAAGGGGGAACCTCTTTACTGTAAGGGTCACAGAGCACTGGAACAGGCTGCCCAGAGTGTGCTAGTTTGAAGCTAGCTAGAATGCTTTGGTGAGAAGAACTAGATGACAGGCTGTGAAAGGAAAACAATGGTGATGTCTACTTTGCTCATGGGCTTGCTGAGATGTATAAAAACAAGAATCAAAACATAGACAAGGTACTTCTGCTGCTGGTGAGCTTGGAGCTGCATCTCTCTTCTAACCTCACCCTCTGTTTCTTTAATTAATCCACTTTGCTTCCCCTTTGCCGAACCTCTATTCTTCCTCTGGACTGGGGTAAGTGTGCTAGTTAGAAGCAAGCTGGAATGTTTTGGTAAAAGAACTTGATAACAGGCAGTGGAATGAAAAACATGGTGTCTCCTTCTCTCACAGTCACGCTGCGAACTCTGGGAAGAAGAAAGACTTTTTCTCCATTTTGTCTTTCTCTTCTGCCTTTGCCTTCAGACCTGGTCACATCTCATTAACCTTGCTCCCACACCTCTTGGCCGCACCTCTCTTCTTCCTGAGAACTGGGGTAAGGTTGAGAGGGCCGGGGGAGGTGTTGGGGTGGTTTGAGAGCCCCTCCTGGGGACTCAGGTGTCTGGGAGGGGAGTTGTGCTTCTGTATTGTTTATCCTTTGTATATTTCTGTATATAATTGTATATAACTGTATATATTGTAAATAGCTGCTTGTAAATTCTGCTAGCTGTAAATAAATTGCTTCATCTATATTCCCAGGGTCCGTCTGAGCTAGCTGGGTACCTACAAAGTGGGGGGGGGCGGGTGAGAGCCCAAACCATCACAGTAAGGTTGAGAGGGGCAGGGGGAAGGTGTAGGGGTGGTTGAGAGCCCAGAAGGGGCAAGGGAAAACCCTTCCAGCCATCTTCACATCCCGAGCTGCCCTTACATAACAGATATAGGGCACTAGAGGTTGAGGATGAGGTGATCCTGGAGCAGGCAGAAGCATCACCGGCTGGGAGGGCAACTGAGACAAATCAGTTGCCCCCTCGCATCAGAACAAGTATCCATAAGAAAAAGAGGAGGGTAATTGTTATTGGTGACTCCCTTCTGCAGGGAACAGAGGGCCCCATGTGCCAGCCAGACCCCATCCACAGGGAGCTCTGCTGCCTCCCTGGGGCCCGGGTCAGGGATGTTACCAGGAGGCTGCCTACTGTAGTGCAGCCCTCTGATTACTATCCCTTATTAGTTATACAGGCAGGGAATGATGAGATTGATAACAGAGGGCTAAAAGCTATCAAAAGGGACTTTAAGGCACTGGGGAAAGCAGTTGAGGGAGCAGGGGCACAGGTAATCTTTTCATCTATACCCTTAGTCACAGGTTGGAGTGCAGAGAGGAATAGGAAAGCGTATTTGATGAACAAGTAGCTCAGAGGTTGGTGCCTCCAACATAACTTTGGATTCTTTGATCTTGGGGAACTTCATCTTGCCACAGGTCTGCAATCAGCAGATGGGATACAACTGTCACAGAAGGGGAGAAGGACCCTGGCACATAAGCTGGCTGGGCTTGTTGAGAGGGCTTTAAACTAGAATGGAAGGGGGAGGGGGTTAAACATGACAGCACCAGAGATAAATCAAAGGGAATTGAGGATGGTAGGCTAGAGCTAGGGGTAAAAGCAGCAGCCCAGCTGAAGTGCATGTACACTAATGCACGCAGTATGGGTAACAAACAAGAGGAGCTGGAAGCTCTGGTGCTGGAGGAAAACTATGATATTGTCGCCATCACTGAAACGTGGTGGGATGGCTCACATGATTGGTGTGCTGTAATCAATGGCTACAGACTCTTCAGGAGAGACAGGCAAGGGAGAAAGGGCGGGGGAGTGGCTCTGTATATTAGGGATGCTCTGGATGTCATGGAGGTACAAATCAAGGATGATCAAGTTGAGTCATTATGGGTGAGACTTAAGGCAAAGGCCAACAAGGCTGATATCCTGGTTGGAGTCTGTTACAGACCACCCAACCAGGAAGAAGTTGTTGATTTATTACTCTTTAAGCAACTGGAGGCTGCCTCAAGATCACCTGCCCTTGTTCTGGTGGGCGACTTTAACCTACCAGACATCTGCTGGGACTTAAACACTGCAGAGAAGAAGCAGTCTAGAAGGTTTCTGCAATGTGTGGAAGACAACTTCCTATCCCAGCTGTTACGTGAGCCTACCAGGGGGGCAGCCCTGCTTGACCTGCTGCTCACAAATAGAGAGGGGCTGGTAGGGGATGTGGTGGTTGGAGGCTGCCTGGGGTCCAGTGACCATGAAATTATAGAGTTTTCAATACATGGAGAAACCAGGAGGGGATCAACAGAACCTCCACACTGGACTTCCGAAGGGCAGACTTCAGCCTATTTAAGGAACTGATTCAGAAAGTTCCTTGGGAAATAGCCCTTAGAAACAAAGGTGTCCAGGAAGGTTGGAGCTGCTTCAAGAAAGAACTCCTGCAGGCACAGGAGCAGCTGTGCCATTGAGCCAGCAGAGGAGCCGAGGAGGGAGGCAGCCAGGCTGGATGGGCAGGGAGCTGCTGAAGGGATTAAAGATTAAAAAGAGAGTGTATGACCTTTGGAAGAGAGGGGAGGTGTCCCAGGAGAAGTTCAAGGAAGTTGCTAGGTCTTGTAGAGGGAAAATTAGAGAGGCAAAAGCCCATTTGGAGCTCAGGCTGGCCACGGCTGTCAAGGAAAATAAAAAGTGTTTCTTTAAATATCTGAATGGCAGAGAAGGGCCAAGGACAACCTCCAGTCCTTGTTAGATAGAGAGGGGAACAGAGTGACAAAGGATGAGGAAAAGGCAGAGGTGCTTAACACCTTCTTTGCCTCAATCTTCAGTAGTGGGACAGGTTGTCTCCAGGACAGCTGGACTCCTGAAGTGGTGGATGGAGCCAGGGACCAGTACAGTCCCCCTCTAATCCATGAGGAAGCAGTAAGGGACCTGCTGAGACATTTGGATCCTCACAAGTCCATGGGACCGGATGACATCCACCCTAGGGTGCTGAGAGAGCTGGCAGCTGAGCTGGCCAAGCCACTCTCCATTATTTATCAGCAGTCCTGGCTCACTGCAGAGGTCCCTGGAGACTGGGAGCTGCCAATGTGATACCCATTCACAAGAAGGGTCGTAAGGAGGAGCCAGAAAACTACAGACCTGTGAGCCTGACCTCAGTGCCAGGCAAGGCCATGGAACAGGTCATCTTGGGTGCCATCACACAGCACCTACAGGATGGCCAAGGGATCAGGCCCAGCCAGCATGGGTTTAGGAAGGGCAGGTCCTGCCTCACCAACCTGATCTCCTTTTATGATCAGGTTCTGCCTGGTGACTGTGGGGCAGGCTGTGAATGTAGTCTACTTGGACTTCAGCAAAGCCTTTGACACTGTCTGCCACAAGAAGCTCCTAGCCAAGCTGGCAGCTCATGGCTTGGACAGATTCACTCTGTGCTGGAACAAGAACTGGCTGGATGGCAGAGCCCAGAGAGTGGTGGTGAATGGTGCCACATGCAGTTGGCAGCTGTCACTAGTGGTGTTCCCCAAGGATCAGTACTGGGCCCAGTCCTGTTCAATATCTTTATTGATGACCTGGACGAGGGCATTGAGTCCAGCATCAGTAAGTTTGCAGGTGACACCAAGCTAGGAGCAGGTGTTGATCTGTTGGAAGGTAGGAGAGCCCTGCAGAGGGACCTGGACAGGCTGGATGGGTGGGCAGAGGCCAATGGGATGAGATTTAACAAGGCCAAGTGCAGGGTTCTGCACTTTGGCCACAACAACCCCAAGCAGCACTACAGGCTGGGGACTGAGTGGCTGGAAAGCAGGCAGGAGGAAAGGGACCTGGGGGTACTGATAGATAGTAAGCTGAAGATGAGGCAGCAGTGTGCCCAGGTGGCCAAGAGAGCCAATGGCATCCTGGCCTGCATCAGGAACAGTGTGGCCAGTAGGACAAGGGAGGTTATTCTTCCCCTGTACTCAGCACTGGTCAGGCCACACCTTGAGTACTGTGTCCAGTTCTGGGCCCCTCAATTCAAGAAAGATGTTGAGGTGCTGGAACATGTCCAGAGAAGGGCAACAAAGCTGGTGAGGGGCCTGGAGCACAAATCCTATGAGGAGAGGTTGAGGGAGCTGGGCCTGTTTAGCCTGGAGAAGAGGAGGCTCAGGGGTGATCTTATTACTGTCTACAACTACCTGAAGGGGCATTGTAGCCAGGTGGGGGGTGGCCTCTTCTCCCAGGCAACCAGCAATAGAACAAGGGGACACAGTCTCAAGTTGTGCCAGGGTAGGTATAGGCTGGATATTAGGAAGAAGTTCTTCACAGAGAGAGTGATTTCCCATTGGAATGGGCTGCCCAGGGAGGTGGTGGAGGCACCGTCCTTGGGGGTCTTCAAGAAAAGAGTGGATGAGGCACTTAGTGCCATGGTCTAGTTGATTGGATAGGGCTGGGTGATAGGTTGGACTGGATGATCTTGGAGGTCTCTTCCAACCTGGTTGATTCTATGATTCTATGATTCGTGGGGACTCAGGTTTCTGGGAGGGGAGTTGTGTTTCTGTATTACCTTTTTACCTTATTTTTCTGTCTATAACTGTATATACTGTAAATATCTGCTTGTATATTGTGCTAGCTGTAAATATAAGCTTCATTCAATTTCCAGAGCCATCTGAGTCTAGTCTGGGTGATTTCCAGTGGGGGGGGGGGGGGCGGGGAACACCCAAACCATCACACAGAGTGGTTGTGGAATCTCCTTCTCTGGAGACTTTCAAGGTCTGTCTGGATGTGTTCCTCTGTGATCTGTGTTAGATAGTATTGTCCTGCTCTGGCAGGGGGATTGGACTCGATGATCTCCTTGGGTCCCTTCCATCCCCTAATATCCTGTGATAAGAAGCAGTGATTATTACAATTCTGCTCTTACTGTAGAGGTTTTGAAATATCAACATCTAACAAATTGCAGGTTGTGGAGTCATAGATTTTTAAAGAACATGTTGATACTGAAGCCTAAAATTCTACATTTATGAAACTGGAAATTTATCAGTGTCAGAAATTACCTGAAGTTTCTCAAACTCCTCTTGCTGGTTGGTAGTCTTGCAAGGGAAGTGAAAATTTCTTCTAGTATTAACTGTCTATGTTTTTCATACCTGGAGAATACCTATTTAACAGTTACAGTATTGTTAAAAAATGTTTATTGTCACATAAAATATTGGTTGCTAGATTGTTAAAAAATGTATATAGTCATATCCACTTTACATTACATTTAAATTATATTTAGTGCATACCTTGTTTTTAATGCATTGCTTTTTTTTTTCAAAGCAAATATTTCTTTATAAAATATATAAAATCTTCCAATAGCTCTTAAAAATATTGTATGTTTTAAAGTTTTCTGCCAATCGTACAATGCATTGTATAAGAAAGTCAGTGTCGTGCTAAGTTTTCAGATTCTAGTATAGAGCTAGACTCTAAGGTAACATAAATTAACATGAACACAGGTATGGTTTCAGAGCACATTTGAGAAAACGGTTTTACTTCATACCATAAGCTTTAATGCTTGCTTGATGTGAAATATACATGCAATCCTGACCTCATAAATGTAAGAGTTTACCTCTGTTTTTGTTTGGGCAGAATTATTTTTATAAATATTGGAGTATATGATACTTCCAAAGTTGGAAATCTTCCACTTGAACAAGCACATCTGTGTTGCACTGCAGTTTTCCTGAATACTTTAGCTGCCCCATGATTTTTTCTGATAGCCCTCTGTTCTGAGGACAAGGATCTTCTATTATATGGAAACATCCTACTAGTTCTATAGCTCATTGCACTGCATAAATTCAAATCTTAACAAAGGAAATAAGCAAAACCACATTGGTAAGATTTCTTCAGACAACAAAGGACAGGTGAGAGGAAGAGGCTTGTACTTACACTTTAATCAACATAACCAAAATTAAATACATTCTTTGGCTTAAGTAGGCTATTTCTTCCTATAGAATACTCTGCAAGTATAGGAACATGAAACTGCAAATTAAAAAATACTTACTGCAGTCACTAATTTGATGGCACATAACTGTAGTTCACTGACATTTTCTACAAAGAAAGGTGTTATTCCCATAGATGACACCTATCAATGAAAATAAGCTATTGTAAGTATATTTGACTAACAAAGTGATATTTATGCACTTTGACAAGTAGGTTATTAATCCAGCAGGTAAGGTATTCAAGAACAAGTATTATTACTTTGTATTATTTGCAAATGAAGTTATTAAAATATTTTACACTTTTAAGTGTAAAATAAAAGCCATAAGATCTGATTAAATGCTCTTCTGCAGATTACATACTACACAACAAACTAGTCACTGATGTTAATCATTCAGAAGTTTGTACTTATTTCATACTTCATGTCATTGAGACAATCATACTTGAGAGTCTCTCTGGGAAAAGAAAAACATTATCAGATAGAAATTCCTCTGATAAAACTTACCTGAAGAATAGTTGTATCAGTAAGAAGCTGTATCTCTAGCAACTCTGACAAGCTGCTGACAATGTCACAAACTTTGTTATACAACATTACTATAACTCTTTGCTTGTGGGTGGAACACTTGGCACGTTTTGCTTTTGAACTTAAAACACCACCTAGAAAAAAAAAATCTTAGCTGATTTTTTTCTACTGTTTTACTTAAATCAAATATTAGAAAGATGATCATCTTCCTCAGAAAATGTTCCCAAAGCAACTCCCTGATTACAGCTTTGCAAATGCAGTTGCTTACAGAAGAAAAACTATTTAGTAAAATCAATTGGAAAGCAAAAATGTAATATTTTCATAATTGCTCTGAACTCTGGATGCAAGATTTCAAACATTGGCTGAGTGCTAGGTTGGACTGGATGATCTTGGAGGTCTCTTCCAACCTGGTTGATTCTATGATTCTATGATTCTATGAAATTGGACACTCGCATTTGAAGACATGTATATGACAACAAAACATTAAATGCAAAACATTTAGAATACTAACCACCATGAGGATCCACTCTATACACAGGATCATATTGAGGATAGAGAGTATTCTGCAAATGAAATTTTGTGTATTGAATAACTCTTTCTATTACATCCTCAATATATACAGCTTTAGGCATATTTGGTGATGTCATAATATTGATAGCAGTAAGACAAGCATCAGCAGATTTAGTCACTCTCTCCATAATAAGATCTCTCCACAGTCTTTCCTCATCTTCAGTGTCATTGTTCTGTAACAGGTGATAAAAAACATGGAAGCGTGAACAAGAAGTCATTTTTTTAATCCTTACCAAGTAAAAGATAACATTATTTTAATATACTTACTTACATACATACATACACAAAACATATTTCCCTTACGATACTAAAATAATTTGTTTCAGAAATTGTGGCGGAAGGTCCAAATTATGCCTAGAACACATACCCATCACATGCCCAAAACACCTGCCCAAATACCCACCTTGGCCTCCCCTTCCTGCTTCTTCTTCCTGGGTGGAAGAAGCGGGAAAGCAGACAACAGCTTTGGTGCCTCTCAGTCTATCACAGTCCTTGTTTGGCCTTGTGTTGCAGCTTGCTTTGTTATGTGACAAACACAGGTCAGGATCCTAGGCCTGTGCATCTGCCTTTTTTGGAGAAATAACTCAGGATTGATTCCAGGTGTGGTTTTACCTGTTGCTGTTGGTCAAAGATGCTTGCAAAAATGCTTCAAACCATGCAAACTTCCTGTTTGCTTCTGCTGCTTTTGTTTTGTTCGCTACCTGTTTGCCTTACTGCCTCTGTGTGTTGCCACACTTTGCATCGTGCATAAGTGGGGACTTGCCTACGACTGGCAGCCTGACCCTGCCTGATCGAGCCTGAATATAGGTAGCGACCCGCCGCTCCAGCCCGCCGCGCCAGCCCGAGGGCCGACTCCTTGCTATACACAGCCTTCAATCGGACTGCTCCAGCCGGCAAGCCTGGACCCTGCTGTGCCCAGGTGGCTGCTGACCACCCAGTGACTCCCTGAGAGCCACAGAAGACCTCTCTCGTGTCCGTGGGCCTTCTCAGATGGCGTGCTCAATCTGGACTGAACAAGCAGCACAGCCCTATCACAGCATTACCACCTAAAGTCAACCACCTGGCTGTCACTAGATATATTTTCCTGTTTATGCTTTTGGAGCGCAAATATTGAGACTTTTGACCAGCGAGTACCCCAACTCTCTTTACTCAACTTTGTAAAGGTTTATGCTTAACCTTTCAGCAGCAGTTTGTGCTGCAAGGCTCTCTAGTTGTAAACATTTCTAAAGACTTTTCTAAATCATTTAATTTGACTGTATAGAGACATTCTGCAAAACAGTTTTACCAACCACATCATAGAATCTGCCTGTGTTAATTGTAAATAAGTTTGGGGAAGTTTTCTTTGTATAATTAATCAACTATTTAATAATTTTTTACACCGGCCTCATTACAATTCACTCCTAACCCAGATTCAAACCCCTCCTTAACAGAAATCAAGTAATGTTTGTTTTACTAGCAGCAGGTTTTTAGCCCTAAGTCTTCAATATCTCACTGTATTTTTCTGGTGAAACACAAAGAAGCTTTCTGTGCATCATCAAGAAGCCACCAGAAGCCATTGCGCAGCAGGACAGCTATGACTTTGTGACCATCACAGAAACATGGTGGGATGACTGGAGTGCTGCAGGGATAGGCAAGGAAGGAGAGGTGGTGGAATTGTGGTGGTGGTATCTCAGTTGTATAGAGCTCAAAAATTGTGATGATAAGGTTGAGTGCTTAAGGATGAGGGGGAAGACCAACAAGGAAGATATCCTACAGGAAGTCTGTTATAAACCATCCAACCAGGATGAAGAGGCAGATGAAGCATGGAAGAAGGGGCAAGCAATGGAAGAAGAGTACAGAAATCTCATTAGATCATGAAGAGGGCATATCGGAAAGGCAAAAAAGCCCAGCTAGAACTCAATCTGGACACTGCCATGAAGAATAACAAAAAAGTTGTTTACAAATGTGTTAATGTAATGGGTTGAGTTTAATCTGCTGCTGCTGTTCAATATCATACTGCCTTCATGCCAGCTTTGAAATGAAAGTGCTGGCTGGAGCTTGAGGTTCAGATTGCAACACGTGAGACTTTCTGTTCTGGTTGCTGTTTTCAGTTTTCTGGGTTTGGGGTGTTGGTCTTTTCTCCTGGGCTGGCTGTGGGGCAGGGGGAGTTGCTGGCTTCTGTATTTTACTGTGCTTTTCTACAAATAGGCTACGGTAATTGTGCATTGTATGGATCTCATTTTTCTCAGTAAAGCTCTTTATCTCAGCCCAGAAGGGCTTTTCTTTGTGTGTAACTTTCCCTCATTTCTGTGTTGTATTGTATTAAACCAGCAAAACAAAAAAGAGCGCCAAAGACATTGTACACCTTTTATTGGATGTGGGGGGGAACATTGCCACTATAGATGAGGAGAAGACTGAGGTAATTAATGCCTTCTTTGCCTCAGGCCAGTTTTTTTCATGGTATTCAGCCCCCTGAGCTGGGAGAGAGGGATGAAGAGCAGAAGAAACACCCATAACCCAGGAGGAAGCAGTTAATCCCCCCTGCCAGGCCACCTGGACACTTACAAGTCTATGGGGCCAGATGGGATCTAGCCAAGAGTACAGTGAGAGCTACTGGAGGAGCTCGCCAAGCCACTGTCCATGCAGTCCTGGCTAACAGGGGAGGTCCCAGACAGCAGGACACTTGCCAATGTGATGCCCACCTACAAGAAGGGCCAGAAGAAGGATACAGGGAATTATGTGCCTGTCAGTCTGACCTCAGTGCCAGGAAACATCATGGAGTGGTTCATCTTGAGTGTCATTATGCAGTATGTGCATGGACAACCAAGGGATCGGGCCCAGTCAGCATAGGTTCATGAAGGGCAGGTCCTGCTTGACAAACCTGATCTCCTGACAAGGTGACCTGCTTAGTGGATGAGGGAAAGGCTGTGGATGCTGTTTATCTGGACTTTGGTGAAGCTTCCAACACCATTTCCCACAGCATCCTCCTGGAGAAACTGGCTGCTCATGGCTTGGATGGGTGGAAGCTTTGCTGGGTTAAGAACGGGCTGGATGGCTGGGCTCAAAGAGTGGTGGGGAATGGAGTTAAATCCATTTGTTGGCTGATCACCATTGAGGTTCCCCACGGCTCAGTACTGGGGCCAGTTCTCTTTAATATCTTTCTCAGTGATCTGGATGAGGGGATTGAGCACCCTCAGTAAATTTGCAGATGACACTAAATTGGGTGGAAATGTTGATCTGCTCGAGGGTAGAAAGGGTCAGCAGAGGAATCTGGCCAGTCTGGATCAAGGGGCTGAGGTCAATTGTATGAAGTTTAATAAAGCCAAGTACTGAGTCCTGCACTTGGGTCAGAAAACCACCATGCAACACTACAGGATTCAGGCAGAGTGGCTGGAAAGCTGCCCAGAAGAAAAGGACCTGAGTGTGCAGGTTGACAGCTGTCTGAATATGAACCAGCAGTGTGCTCAGGTGGCCAAGGCAGCCACCAGCATCCTGACCTAGATCAGCAATAGTTTGGCCAGCAGGAGTAGGGAAATGACCAATCCCCTGTACTCATCGAATCATAAAATGGTAAGGGTTGAAAAGAACCTCCAGAGATCATCTAGTCTAACCCCCCTGATAATGTAGGTTTATCTAGATCAGGTCACATAGGAACGTGTTCAGGCAGGTATTGAAAAATCCCTGTGAAGGAGATTTCACAACCTCTCTGTGCAGACTGTTCTAGTGCTCCAGCACCCTCAAAGGAAAGAAGTTCCTTTTTAAGTTCAAGTGAAACCTCCTATGTTTTGGTTTGTACCCATTGCCCCTTGTCCTATCACTGGTCATTACTGATAAGAGTCCAGCCCCATCCTCAGTCTGCTCTTTTCCAGACTAAACAGCCTGAGATCATAGAATCATAGAATCAAGCAGGTTGGAAGAGACCTCCAAGATCATCCAGTCCAACCTAGCACCCAGCCCTAGCCAATCAATCAGACCATGGCACTGACTCATCCAGTCTTTTTTTGAACACCTCCAGGGATGGCGATTCCACCACCTCCCTGGGCAGCCCATTCCAATGCCAATCACTCTCTCTGCCAACAACTTCCTCCTAACATCCGGCCTAGACCTCCTCTGGCACAACTTGAGACTGTGTCCCCTTTTTCTATTGCTGGTCTCTCAGCCTCTCCTCGTAAGAGAGATGCTCCAATCTCCTAATCATCCTTGTGACCCTCAGTTGGACTCTCCTGTAGTTCCCTGTCCCTCTTGAACTGAGGAGCCCAGAACTGCACACAATATTCCAGATGTGGTCTAATTAGGGCAGAGTAGAGTGGGAGGAGAACCTCCCTTGACCTGCTGGACACACCTTCTTGATGCACCCCTTCTTGGCCATGACAGCACATTGCTGGCTCATGATGAACTTATTCACCAGTACTCACAGGTCCTTCTCCACAAAGCTACTTTCCAGTTGCTTTTCCATCTGTACTGGTGCAGGGGGTTGTTCCTCCCCAGGTGCAGGACTCTACACTTGCCCTTGTTGAAATTCATGAGGTTCTCCTCTGCCCAACTCTCCAGCCTGTCCAGATCTTGCTGGATGGCAGCACAGTCTCCCAGTGTATCAGCCACTCCTCCCAGTTTGGTATCATCAGCAATCTGGATGACAGTACACTCTGCCCCTTCATCCACGTGGCTTATATTTTGAAGAAGACTGGACCCAGTACATGTCACAGGCTGCAATACCATAGTATCAGTGGGATAATAAGAGACAGGGTGAAGGCCTGATACAAGCCAATCCAAGTCCGTTTATTGCACCCCAAGCATGGGGCTATATACTTTTCTATCAGAAGGCTACATAATAGGATTACAAAATCATGTAATCACTCTGGTTACACACACCTGCATTAGGACTACATTAGGATTACACACTAATTGGCATAGACATTCTTCATATTCTCTCAACAACACATATATTGTGTCTGGCAATTCTAAGTCAGCAGAGATAGACGAAAACCACAGACTCCAGGCTTACATTTGTTTACATTTGCTACACCAGTCTCTAAGGTCATTCCAACCCTCTATCAGTACTTCTGAACTCATGCACTCTCACTTGTCCATGGCTTGTTTTTCAGTATTTCAAATTCCAGTAGCCATACCACAGTACCACACACAATTCTATAAAATCACTGCATTTAATATTACTATATCAAACATCTCCCCTTTTCCTGGTTTTTAATATAAAGGCAGTACTTCCCGCAAGGCACCTTTTACAAAAAGATAACAAGTCCAGCACTTTAAGCATGGGGAGCACCACTAGCTACAGGCCTTCAACTAGACCCTGCACCGTTGATCGCAACCCTCTGAGCTCTGTCATTCAGACAGTTCTCAACCCACCTCACTGTCCACTCTTCCTCAGGTTCCCTATGAGGATGTTATGGGAAACAGTGTTAAAAGCCTTACTGAAGTCAAGGTAAACAACATCCACTGCTCTCCCCTCATCTACCCAGCTGGCCTGTCTTTCCCTTCTGAAGAGCTTATAGACATCCATTGCAGCAGTCCAGTTGTGAGAGTCATCCCACTATGTTTCTGTAATGGTGACTAAGTCATAGCTGTCCTGCTGCACAATGGCTTCCAGCTCCTCCTTTTTGCTGCCCATGCTGCTTTCATTGGTGTTAGATGCACTGGAGCTGGGCTATCAGTTCCACTCCCAATAATGGCACACCATCCCTAGGCTCATCTCTAGTGAGCCTGGTTTTATCTCCTCCCCCCTCTGAACCTAGTTTAAAGCCCTCTTGATGAGTACTGCCAACTCATGGGTAATACTCTTTTTTCCCCTTTGAGACAGCTGGACTCCATCTGTCACCAACAGGCACAGGGCTATGTAAACTTCCCTGCAACCAAAGAAACCTGTTCCTTTCAGTACTCTTCCCTGCCACTGAAGGCACTGAGGAAAACACTGCCTGTGTTCCTGATCCTTCAACCAGTTACCCCAGTATCCTGAAGTCCCTTTTAATTGCTTCTGGGCTTCTCTCTGCAACCTCATCACTGTCAACCTGTGAGGGTGACAAAACACTGGAACAGGATGCCCTGGGGAGTTGTGGATTCTCCCTCTCTGGAAATATTAAAAACCTGCCTGGACATGTTCCTGTGTGATCTGGTGATCTGCTCTGGCAGGGGGGTTGGACTAGATGATCTTTCAAGGTCCCTTCCAGCCCCTGACATTGTATGATTCTATGATTCTATGATTACCAGTAGCAGGTAGTAATCAGAGGGATGTAGCAGACTAAGAAGTTTCCTGGTGACGTCTCTAACCCAGGATCCAGTGAGGCAACAGACTTCCCTGTGGGATGGGTCTGGTCAGCAAATTGGGCCCTTAGTGCCCTTCAGAAGGGAATAGTGTATGATAATTGTCTTCATTTTTTTCTTAATGGCGTCTGTCATAATGTGTGGGGCTGGCTGACTTATCCCAGGCAATTCTCTGGATGGACCTTCATCCACATCCTCATTTGCTTGGCCCTCAAGTTCCAGAGCCACATATCTGTTGTGTAAGGGCAACTGGGAAGGTGAAGGATGCCAGGAGGTTATTTGCTTGTTGCCCTAAACAAGGACCCTTGCAGCTGCGGGAAGCTGGTGGAGGTGAGATCAGGGTACTGATGAGTCAACTCAGCTGCTAGCAACGCAGTACGTTTTATTAAGGCAGTGCAATGCTTTATATAGTACTCAGGAAAGGCGTGCACAATTAGTTTGGGGTTGGCACAAGTGGACAGTACAGATTGGCTCAGAGTTATGTGTAAGGTGCAGATAGGTTGCCCTGTGTCAAAACAACCTGCGGTGTCCACCCTAGGGGGCTGGCTGGCTCAGCCCCCTGCAGGTGTGTGTGGGTTGCTCACTGTTTACAACTTAGCTTCCTGAGCCAGAAGCGGGCTCAAGGACACCTCCCAGCATGGGTTCTCGTGTTTACCAGCTCATGTCCTGCTAGCGGGAGAATTCTCCCACAGACCCCTTTACATTCCCCTATCCTTTAGGTCTTCTCTTTCTGTCTGGTGACAAGAGGGAAGGGGATCCTCCACCTCATGTGGAGCCTCCATCTGCTGCCTTTCCCTCAGGGTCTGGCTCCACCAATCTATCTCCACCTCACACTTCCTGATGCTCCTTAACCTTTCCACTTCCTCTTTCAGCTCTGACACCAGGCTGAGTAGATCATTCCCCTTGTCACACTGCACATAGGTATCTCTGCTGCCCTCTGGGACTAGAGACAGGCTCAGGCACTCCCTGCAGACAGAGAGCTGGACAGATGTATGCTTGTATGTGAGCTCCATTTGGCTCCTCACATTCCTTCTGGTGATGGGTTTTGGCCAAGTGGAAACTACAGCTGGGTCCTCTTTTGGGAGGGCAATGACTGTTGGTGGAGATGCTTGCCCTGCCTGCACAAGATGGTGCACCATGCCCTTCTGACACACCACATCCTGTTTGCCTGTCATGTTTGCTGTGGCCCTGGTTGCTCCCACTCACTGGGGAGGAGTGCTCTTGTACTGAAGGGTTTTGGTCTTCATCACTCTTGTCCATGCTCACACCAAGCCAGAGTTGCCTCTTGAAAGAGCTCAGTGTTCTCACTCTGGGGGTGTGGAGTGGGAACAGCCACTATCTCCCTGTCCTTTTTGCCTTTACTAGAGTTTTGATGCTTTGGGAAGGCTCTCCCATTGTGATCCTCCACTTTAGAGCCCTTCACATTGGAGACTGGCACTGGTGAGGCTGCATCTCAAATACTGGGTTCATTTTGGGGCCCCACAATACAAAAAGGGCATTGAGATGCTGCAGCAGGTCCAGAGAAGGGCAATGAAGCTGACGGAGGGTCTGGAGAACAGGTCTGGTGAAGAATGGCTGAGGGAGCTGGGATTGTTTAGTCTGAAAAAGAGGAGGCTGAGGGGAGACCTCTGTACAACTCCCTGAGAGGAGGTTGGAGTGAGGTGGGGGTTGGTCTCTTCTCCATAGTATCGGTTGATAGAATGAGAGGAAATGGCCTCAAGCTGCACCAGGGAGGTTTAGGTTGGATATTAGGAAAATTTTCTTTGCTGCAAGAGTGGTCAGGCATTGGAACAGGCTGCCCAGAGAGACGGTGGAGTCACCATCCCTTGAGGTGTTCAAAAAATGCATAGGCATGGCACTTCAGAACACAGTTTAATGGCCACGGTGGTGTTCAGTTATGGTTGAACTTGATGATTTTAGAGGGCTTTCCAACCTTAATGATCCTATGATTCTAAGTACTATGAAGGAAGACTGACACATTCTGTCCTTAAGAATAATATATTTATGAAAAATATAAACTCATTATCTTGTGTTTTCTTTGGTGCCCTATACATACTAGTTGCTGTTTTGATCAGTCTAATTTTTGCTGAAAGAGGGAATTATTGCAGAAAAAGACTGTTGTCACACAAAACTCCTAAGAATATAACTTTTTCTACTACACAGATTGACCCATCTATTATCAATGTTTAAAACACCTAATCAAATATGATCATTTAGATTTAGCACAGGATATAGATTATCTGTATTTCTGTGTTTATGCAAGTTATAAAACCAAACATACATGAGGTTCACAGGATCACAGATGTCAGGGGTTGGAAGTGAAACAAAAAGATCATCGAGTCCAACCCCCCTGCCAGAGCAGGACCATGATCTAGCTCAGGTCACAGAGGAACACATCCAAACACGCCTTGAAAGTCTCCAGAGAAGGATACTCCACAACCTCTCTGTGGAGCCTGTTCCAGTGCTCTGTGACCCTTACAGTAAAGAAGTTCCCCCTTGTGTTGAGGCAGAACCTCTTTTGCTGCAATTTGCACCCATTGCTCCTTGTCCTATCACAGGGAACAAGTGAGAAGAGCCTGTCCCCCTGACAATCCTGTTCAATATCTTTATTGATGATCTGGACGAGGGAATTGAGTCCAGCATCAGTAAGTTTGCAGGTGACACCAAGCTAGGAGCAGGTGTTGATCTGTTGGAAGGTAGGAGAGCCCTGCAGAGGGACCTGGACAGGCTGGATGGGTGGGCAGAGGCCAATGGGATGAGATTTAACAAGGCCAAGTGCAGGGTTCTGCACTTTGGCCACAACAACCCCAAGCAGCGCTACAGGCTGGGGACTGAGTGGCTGAGAACAGCCAGGAGGAAAGGGACCTGGGGGTACTGATAGAGAGTAGGCTGAAGATGAGGCAGCAGTGTGCCCAGGTGGCCAAGAGAGCCAATGGCATCCTGGCTTGCATCAGGAGCAGTGTGGCCAGTAGGACAAGGGAGGTTATTCTTCCCCTGTACTCAGCACTGGTCAGGCCACACCTTGAGTGCTGTGTCCAGTTCTGGGCCCCTCAGTTCAAGAGAGATGTTGAGGTGCTGGAAGGTGTCCAGAGAAGGGCAACAAAGCTGGTGAGGGGCCTGGAACACAAACCCTATGAGGAGAGGCTGAGGGAGCTGGGTGTGTGCAGCCTAGAGAAGAGGAGGCTCAGGAGTGAACTTATTACTGTCTACAACTACCTGAAGGGACATTGTAGCCAGGTGGGGTTGGCCTCTTCTCCCAGGCAACCAGCAATAGAACAAGGGGACACAGTCTCAAGTTGTGCTGTGGGAAGTATAGGCTGGATGATAAGAGGAAGTTCTTCACAGAGAGAGTGATTGGCATTGGAATGGGCTGCCCAGGGAGGTGGTGGAGGCACCGTCCCTGGAGGTCTTCAAGAAAAGACTGGATGAGGCACTTAGTGCCATGGTCGAGTTGACTGGATAGGGCTGGGGGATAGGTTGGACTGGATGATCTTGGAGGTCTCTTCCAACCTGGTTGATTCTATGATTCTATGACACCCAACCCTCAGATATTCATAAACATTTATTAAATTCCCTCTCAGTCTCTGGAACCTTTCTTGCCATTTTTTGAAGACTGGAGTACCATTGGCTCTCCTCCAGTCCTCCGGCACCTCTCCTTGTCTGCCACGATTTGGCAAAAATGATGGAGTGTGGCAGAGTGATAATGTTAGCCAGTTCTCTCAGTACCCTTGGGTGCTACCGAAATATTGTAATAAAGATAGTAATAATAATTTTTTAAAAGTTGAATTTTCAATAACTTCCCTGGTACAGAGAAAAAGAATCTGTCCTGCCTGTACAATAGCACAGTTCAGAACTATTACTATATGTGACTCAAATGAAGAAAACCCTATTATACACAATGGTGTGAAATGATGCGATTTGAAACTCACATGATTGAGTAATGTAGAAAGCTTTCCTCCATCTTGAATATTCTTCTCCAAAATATTTAGAACTTTTACTGTTTTATCTGTTGAAAGCTAAAACAAGAAACAAAACACACCAAACAACCCATGGATGAAGGCTAGAACACATTATGTAATCTGACAAATTTAAATTGTAAGTAATCTGAGATAAGGATTGGATCTTGACTTGTCTGGTTTCCGAAACAGCATAATTGATAACAGCAATAACAGAATTAAACTAGGGAAATATGTTCTAAAACTGCAATCAAATTTCATTTTCAACCCACAAAATGCATAGAAATATATGTACAACTGCATACCTGAAATTAACACTGTATAGTCTTTGAAACGGAAAATTGCCAAAACCATGTATTAATCACAAATTCTGACCATATATAGCTTTAAGAGAAAATCCAAATTCTATGGACAAACAGAAATAAAACTCTCTGATATCCGAGTGTTAATAAAAAGGAAACATATTAATAACTGTATTAATTTAGAAAAAATAGCATTTTGAAAAAAAGTAACTCAAGCATTCACTAATGTTCTATAGAATTATGATTTAATAATATGTGCTAAACTCCAAGAGAGTCAGTTTTAGTAATCCAGATACTAATAGTGCTCACCTTCAGAAGCAACAAAATTCTGATTTTAGACATACATAAATATGTGGAAAAAACACAAGGAACAGATCTTAAGGGTGAGAATTGCCAGGAAAGAGAAACACTTGGGCTGGCATCATGCTACAAAGGAAGGTTGGGAAATTGAATAAAAGACCAGGAAAAATATATAAAATCCTGGATTAAAGAAAATCCTTCAGAGTGACTTGTATAGTAAGTGGCTTCACAGACACTTCATAAACATAGTAAGTGGTCATGAGCAGGCATGCTCAAGATTTGTAAGAAGTTACAGAAAGAAAGAACATTGTTTCTAGAGGTGTGATATCAATAGTGTGTGTCAGGAAGAGTATGACAAAAACTCTACAATATGCAGTCTACATAAAATTAATATTATAATCTGGGGCATTAAATCGTCTAAGTTTGAAAGGACTCTTTGGAAAGAGGAAGGAAGTAGGCAATTCAATGTGATGCTTACTGGACATACATTTATATTGCACTAACTGCATATATCAGAAAGGGTGGATTTTTTAACTTTGCCAGTAGGTTCTGTTTTACTGTGGTTGCTCAACACTAGCTGTAAGAAGCAAAGTCTATAGGTTGATGTGTGACTATTACAAGAGACACAATTTTTGGTGCATTTAACAAAATTAAATGCTCAAAAAAAGTTAAATACTATGAGAAGCTGTACCTTGTCCATAATGCCCATTGCTTTGATTTTTGCAGATTCACTACCCAACTCACTAAGTTGATGCTTTCCCAGAAGCAATTCCTGTGGAATCTCATCATCACCACCTAAAAAAATACATCCTATTTTTAATAAGACTTCAAGGAAACCAGTATTTTATAGCCAATATGAAAAAGACAACTGAAGCAAAAGAACTGATTTTCCAAATAGCTAGCTCCATCCATGGAGACTGTTGATGAAAACTTTTGGTTGTGTCAAAACAACTACTTGTTAAATATGACTGCAAATCATAAATTAAGAATATTTTTAATTTAGCAAAATCCATTTATTGCAACTCTTGCATCATCATCCTTGTTTCAGTAAAACAAAACTTAAATTATTGCAGTCCTAATTCTAAGATTCAAATTAGGGGAAAGGCAATAGACGAAAAACACATAGGAAATTAAGTACCTTGGGATACACTGCATCTTAATCACACCCTTACAAAAATTTGCATGATGTTACAAAACATATATAAAGAATCAATTTACTTTTTAACCCAAGGTTAGACACCACTGCCATAGTGATTTATTTATTGTGCTCCTTTTGTTGTTCTAATCTTGTGACTAAGACGGTAGGAAAAAAATTAATGAATTATCCATTTAAATAGAAAGTCATCTAGGTCAACTTGAACTACTTCATTAGACACTTATGTAGAAAGCTGGCTTATTTTCCACTAAAATAGGTAAGGAGCATATAGGGATTCAGTCCCTCACTCATAAGTGCATAAGCACTCTGCTGCTGAATTGATTAACCAAGATCTGTTGGGTCAAAGATCACAACAGATGCAAAATCATGTGCCTCTGACATTACTAGCAAGAGAAACATCTTATGTTAGTGTTGTTTAAGAAGATATGTTTGACAGAAAGGAGCACCCTAATGACATCTCAAGGTTGTGCCCACTCCAGGGGACTATTTATATCATTGCTATTTATGTCCCTATGGATTCTGCAGGGAGAAATAAGGAACTCCTTTCTATATCAGCAAGTGAAACTGAAAAGGTAAAGGCCTCCACTTCAGGTAGAAATCATATAAATGCAATATACCATAGAATGTATTACAGGCAATTAAATCATAGAAGGAAGTTTGAAAATACCGAGATACAATTTTTTGTTTCTTGTGTTTCTAATTGGAGGAAGCATTTTGAAACTTTCTGACATATTACCAAAAGCTGTAAAATCCATGTCTTCTAAATTTTCCAAAATATTCTCTATTGAAGCAGTAAATCGTTTGAAAGTCGAAGAATCCATCATTTCTGATTGAAAAAAATAAATGTATATATCATTATTTTATATCAAAGACAGAAAATACAAATTGTAGAAAGTAAATCTTCTAAAATTACCTTCAGGTGTTAGTTTAGGTTCATAAGCTTTCCTCTTCTTTTGTTTTTCTTTTTTCTTCATTTTTCTAGCCACTAATTAAGAGAATAAAGGATTGTTTACATTTCTCGTGCTTATATTAAATACTGCAGGTAAAAATGTTTATTTTTAAATGTCTACCATATCCTTTATAAATGCACTAGTATTATGAAAGAAAATATTTTAAAAGAACACAAAACAATCAGTTACCCTCACTGAGGCTAGGAGGAGGAGAATAATCATCCATATCAGAGTCATTAGGACTGTGATTACGGTAACGGCCACTACCAGTTCTCCTTCCTTCATAATAACCACTTCGCCTGTGGTCACCAGAATTTCTTCTGTCATGTTCTTCATATTCCCAAGCTTCATCTCTATCCTTTTTATGTCTTTTACGAGAAGCTAGAAATTAAATGCATTTTTATTAAAAGTGTAAAAATTCCACTTTCAATAGCTCAGAATGATACATTTGCAGGTTAGACATTATCATATAGATGTTCTGTAAAACAAGTGAACACTAAAACTATCATATAAAATTCCGTCATGGCATTATTTTAACAATTTGTTTTGAATTACAAGAAAACCATGCTTGAAATTTGCAAAGACACCATCAAACATTTAAAAATACAAAGTTACAGGGCATTTGTCCTTTAAAACAGTCAGGAAAGTAAGAACAAATCAAAATAAGTTTCATTATTTCATAAGAGAACACTGATATATTTTTTGGTTTGGTTGTATAATTTGTGACTATTACTGGGTGTCCATGTTCCAATTCAGTGATTGCTTTGCCCATCTGTCAGCAAGTTCCAATGAGACTTTGCAACATAGTTGCTTAAAGTTATTCTGTTTTACCAAGACAACTACAACTTTGTCTTGATATATGTTGCAGGAAATTCAGTGTAAAGGAGAAAGCTGGAGTCATAATTCTGGGTCAGACAGTGAGTATATGCCACAGATGATTATAATCAGTTTTCAGGATTGAGAACTGGGGTTGGACTAGATGATCTTTCAAGGTCCTTTCTAGCCCCTAATGTTGTGATTCTAAAGGCCTCAGAACTGAATGTCAAAAACTCATAAATGTTCTATATAGAAACAAAAACTTGATGGAAATAGTGTGTGTGTAATGGAGAATTCCTTGTTGTTTCAAAGACAATCTTGAAGGAGAGAGGGTGCTAAGATGTAATAGAAAAAGCATATGGAGGAGGAGGTAATTTCATCCAACTGGGACAACTCTCCATTATCGACAGTAGCAGGATAACTGGGCTAGCAAATATAATGTCTAACACAGACTGTGCTGTGACAATCAAAATGTACTCCAAAACATTATATTATAAACTAGCAGAGTTTTATTATTCTTCTGACATCTGTGTGTGTCTACCAATGTCTCCTGAAGTTTAGAGATGTATGACTGTATATAGGGTTTTTTTTCTGAGCGAAATGGCTCTAAGCATTCAGACAGGGCTGGAACAGAACTGACAAGTTCTTTCCAAAACTACAGTTTCTTGAGGAAACATATCAGGATATAGTCAATAGTCAGCCCAGACTCAGAACTAATAAAAGCAACAACATTAAGCCTGTGGCGATACTGTGCTAGTTTGAAGCTAGCTGGAATGTTTTGGTGAGAAGAATTAGATTATAGGCGGTGAAGAGGAAACAATGATAATGTCTACTTCACTCATAGGCTTGCTGAGATGTATAAAAACAAGAACACAAACATAGATAACAGAGTTGCTCTCTCTGGCTCTGGCTGCCTCCCTTCTCTCCCTAACCTGCTGTCTGTAAGTAATCTGTCTGCTTCCTAACCTACCATGCTGATTCTCCAAACTCACCTTGAATGTAAGGCAAAGTTTGGGACAAGGTAGAGGGGTGGAAGGGAGGTGGAAGGATGGTTGGGAGCCCCTCCTGGGGACCCTGGTTTCTGGGAGGGCTGTTGTGTTTCTGTATTACCTTTTTAACTTGTATGTTTCTGTCTCTAGCTGCATATATTGTAAATATCTGCTTGTATATAGTGCTAAGCTGTAAATATAGCTTCATTCAATTTCCAGATTGACTGAGTCTATTCTGGGTGATTTCTTAAGTGTGGGGGGGCAGGGAACACCCAAACTGTCACATCCATTATTTTGGAGCCCAACGTGGAGCTAACTAAATTTGATTGATTGCTAATTAAGTCTGGAAATTAAGAATTAAGTTATTTTTCATTTTATTTTCTATCTTGTACTCCATAGGGGCATGGTTCTTATACCATTTTTTGACAGTGAAAATTGGTTCATTGACTTTTGATATATGGAAAAAGCTTAAAGGGATGTTTTTGGACTTTGGAGACTACTATCTCAGATGGACTGGCTTCAATATTACTGAAATTATTGCTGAATCTACTTTTAATAAGTCAGGAAATATTGCAACTCCTCTTTCTTCTCCAACAGTTTAATGCAAGTAATCCTGCCTAGAATGGACCTGACAAATCCTGTAATGAATTTTACACACATGGTACAATGGTATATTTATCATGTGTGATCTTAACCCTAATGATTCTGGATTTAGCATTAATGCTGGCATTATGCGTGAGACATTCGAATGTAGCTCCTTTAAGAAAACAGAAAAAGAGACAAGCATCCACGCAAACAGAATTAAAGCCTGCAGAATTTGTCAGGATTCCCAGAATTCAAAATGAGCAATGTTTTTAAAACAACGTCAGTTTGAGGGAAGAGCAAGGGGGGCTGCCATGTCCAGCGCTGCACCTCCTTCTGCGGGTTCTGGAACAACTGCCAAAGCCTTGGTTGTTGACAACAGCATGGCAGGCAGCCAAAGAACACATCCAGCTGTTCAAGTCTCTGCTGTTTCTTCACCTAGTTCAAATCCTCAGGCAGCAGAAACCTCTAACCCAAAACCGGATTCAAACTCACAGGCCTCAGGTCAGACCCTCAGTAATACAGACCCGCTAGAAGGCACTTCCAAATCCTTTTCAGCTCCAATTTTCCTTGCTCCAGTGAAAGCTAAGGCTAAGATGAAACATTTGACAGAGAATGATTCAAGAGAGGATTTAGGAGAGGGGATCTCTGCTACACAAGATGAAGAAGAGGAGAAATACAGTCTTAGACAGCCAATATACTAAAATCACAATACTCTGACAAGAGGAGCTTTGTGAGATTGGCTGCCAAGAAGGAGGATGGTTCTGATGAGTTTAAGAATGCTCTTAGGAGAGTTCCGTTTCTAGGCCAGGGACAACAAGAACAACAAGAGGAAGAGGAGAAGGATGACATCCAGGATTCCAATGATCCCCTCACAGAGGTCAGGGAAGTTAGAAAGGAATACTCGAGGGAATCAGGAGAGCCACTCCTAAGCTGGCTGGTGAGATGGCATACTATTGGTGCCAATGCCCTGCAGGTAGGAGACAAGTCTGCCAAACAACTAGGGCCACTCACCAAGGAGAGTGGAGTGGACAAATACCTAGCAAGTCCTCTTGGTAAGGTTAGCTTGTGGACACGCCTTCTGTTGGCTGTGGCTATGAGATATCCTTCCCGAGATGATCTGCCATGGGTGGCCAAGAAGTGGAACACCGTTGAGCAGGGAATTAAGCTTCTGAAGGAGTTTGCTGTGAGGGAAGTGCTTTATGGAGATCATGGCACACATGAGCCTGATGACATTCCTCTGGGAACAGGTCTCATGAAGAAGCTTATTAAGCTTGCTCCTTCATCCTATGCTAACATCTTGGCCAGCAAGTTTCTATCAAGGAGTGATAATGGAAGGTCTTTCACTGTTGGTGAGTTCACTGACCAGCTCAGGCAGGTAGAGGACAGCTTGTCACATTCTGCCCTAGCCTCTGCTATAAAAACTGAGACTACAAAAATGAAAGAAATAAAGAATAACATTAAAGATGGCATTAAAGATAGTATGAGAGAACTGGAAGAGGAACTTAAGACCATTTCCAATCTGGTAAAGAATACCATCCCTGCATCATCAGAATGGGTGCATGTTTCTGCCAGCAGGAACAGACGCTCACCTCCTGCAAGGCAATTCCAGCCCAGGAGGAGACAAATTCCACCTAGACATCAGCAATCATGTGCGTCACTGTGGATAACTCTGCATAAATATAATGACTACTGAGATAGAGGGGATGAAAGACAGCATGAAAGAACTGACGGAGGAACTTAAAAACTCCATTTCCAATCTGGTAAAGGATACCATCCCTGCATCATCTGAATGGGTGCATGTTTCTGCAGTCAGGAACAGACGCCCACCTTGTGCAAGGCAATTCCGGCCCAGGAGGAGACAAATTCCACCTAGACATCAGCAATCACGTGCAATTTCTCTCACAACACCACCAATCACTGTGTACACCCCACATGCCATGTTCAGCATTAGGGGTGCCCTGCCTCCAGCCAGGAGGAGGAAAGGGATAGTGGAGAGAACCGAATCTATTGGAATGTATTCATTAGGTGGCCTGGCAGTTCAAAAGTTGGGCCATACAGGGCTTTAGTTGACACAGGTGCTCAGTGTACTTTATTGCCATCCAATTGCAAAGGGACAGAGTCCATTTCTATCTTTGGAATCACTGGTGGATCTCAAGAGTTAACTAAGATACAGGCTGAGATCAGTTTAACTGGTAAAGAGTGGAAGACACATCCTATTGTAACTGGGCCTGATGCGCCTTGCATTCTGGGAATTGCCTTTTTGAGACAAGGCTGTTTCAAAGATCCTAAGGGTCCCAAATGTGCTTTTGGTATAGCATCTGTAGAGATTGAGGATGGTAAATTGAAATTGTCCATTAGACCTGAACTTTCAGATGAATCTGCAGTTGTGGGACATCATGACATAGAGGATCTGGAAGTGCCAATTGCTACTCAAACTGTTCACCATAGGCAGTACAGAACTAACCGTGACTCTTTGTTGCCCATTCATCAGCTGATTCGTCAACTGGAGAGTCAGGCTGTCATCGAGAAAGCTCATTCACCTTTCAACAGTCCCATCTGGCCTGTGCGTAAAGCTAACGGCGAATGGACACTCACAGTAGATTTTTGTGCCCTCAACGAGGTGACTCCACCCATGAGTGCAGCTGTGCCGGACATGCTGGAACTCCAGTACGAGCTGGAATCGAAGGAGGCTAAATGGTATGCAACCATAGACATTGCTAATGCTTTCTTCTCTATTCCCATAGCAAAGGAGTGCAGGCCTCAGTTTGCATTCACCTGGAGAGGAATCCAGTACCAGTTCAATCGTTTGCCTCAGGGGTGGAAGCACAGCTCAAACATCTGTCACTCAGTCATCCACAATGCAATGGAGAAAGGTAAAGCTCCAGAGCACATCCAGTACACCGACAACATCATTGTGTGGGGCCAAACTGCTGAGGAAGTCTTCGAGAAAGGTAACAAAATCATTGACATTCTGCTGCAAGCAGGTTTTGCCATTAAGAGAGACAAGGTCAAAGGACCTGCCAGAGAAATTCAGTTTCTGGGAGCGCGGTGGCAGGATGGTTGCCGTCACATTCCTCAGGATGTGCTCAACAAAGTCTCCACCATGGCAGTTCCCACAAGTCAGAAGGACACTCTATCTTTCTTGGGTGCAGTGGGATTTTGGAGACTACACATTCCTGGATTCTGTGAAATTGTCAAATCTCTGTATGATGCACAAACAGAAACTCTACGAGGAGTGGAAGAAAGGACAGCTAGAATGGGGGGTATATAAGGAAGTTGCCTGAGAAGCTAGAGATCTGGTTGGGAAAGCCAAGGCAGAGATTGGCTTGAATCTAGACAGGGAGATCAAAGGGAACACCAAGAATATTAATGGTAAGGTGTGGGCCCCCTCAGAAAGGAAACATGTGAAATGGTCACGAGTGGCATGGAAAAGGCTGAGGTTCTCAATGACTTCTTTTCCTCAGTCTTCAGTTGAAAGGCCTTCAGCCACACTCCTGGAGTCATGGAAGATAACGGCAGGGTCTGGAAGGAAGAACTGCCCATTATAAGTGAAGATCGGGTTTGTGATCACCTGAAGAATCTGAAAGTGTTTAGGTCCATAGGACCCAATGGGACACACCCACAGGTGCTGACGGAACTGGCAGATGAGGTTGCTAAACCCCTCTCTATTATATTCCAAAAGTCATGGCAGTCTGGTGCCGTCCCCACTTACTGGAAAAGGGGAAACCTAACTCCCGTTTTCAAAAAGGGTAGGAAGGAGGAGCCAGGGAACTCCAGGCCAGTCAGTCTCACCTCTGTGCCCAGTAAGATCATGGAGCAGATCCTCTTGGAGGCACTACTGAGACAGGAGAATAGTGAAGAGTCAGTCAACATGGCTTCACCAAGGGCAAATCCTACCTGATAAACCTGGTGGCCTTCTATGAACAGGTCACAACATTAATAGATGAGGAGTGAGGGGCAGATGTGGCTGGGTTGGAGGGCAGAAGGGCTCTGCAGCGGGACCTTGACCACCTGGACAGATGGGCAGAGTCCAAGGGGATGGTGTTCAATAGCTCGAAGTGCAGGGTGCTGCACTTTGGCCACAACAACCCCATGCAGAGATACAGGCTGGGGTCGGAGTGGCTGGAGAGCAGCCAGACAGAGAGGGATCTGGGGATTGATACCCACCTGAACATGAGCCAGCAGTGTGCCCAGGTGGCCAAGAGAGCCAGTGGCATCCTGGCCTGCATCAGGAATGGTGTGGTCAGCAGGAGCAGGGAGGTCATTCTGCCCCTGTACTCTGCACTGGTTAGACCACACCTTGAGTACTGTGTTCAGTTCTGGGCCCCCCAGTTTAGGAAGGACATTGAGATGCTTGAGTGTGTCCAGAGAAGGGCGACGAGGCTGGTGAGAGGCCTTGAGCACAGCCCTATGAGGAGAGGCTGAGGGAGCTGGGATTGGTTAGCCTGGAGAAGAGGAGGCTCAGGGGAGACCTTATTGCTGTCTACAACTACCTGAGGGGTGGTTGTGGCCAGGAGGAGGTTGCTCTCTTCTCTCAGGTGGCCAGCGCCAGAATGAGAGGACACAGCCTCAAGCTGCGCCAGGGGAAATTTAGGCTCGAGGTGAGGGACCTGGACAGGCTGCAGAGGTGGGCACAAGCCAACCTCATGAGGTTCAACAAGACCAAGTGCAAGGTCCCGCATCTGGGTCGAGGCAATGCCAAGCACAAATCCAGGCTGGGCAGTGAGTGGCTGGAGAGCAGCCCTGAAGAGAGGGACTTGGGGATGCTGGTGGATGAGAAGCTCAACATGAGCCAGCAGTGTACACTTGCAGCCTGGAGGGCCAACCAGATCCTGGGCTGCATCAGGAGAAGGGTGGCCAGCAGGTCAAGGGAGGTGATTCTTCCCCTTTACTCCGCTCTGGTGAAATCCCACCTGGAGTACTGCATCCAGTTCTGGAGCCCCCATTTCAAGAAAGATGTGGACTTGCTGGAGCGTGTCCAGAGAAGGGCCAGGAGGATGCTCAGAGGGCTGGAGCAGCTCTCCTATGAGGACAGACTGAAAGAGTTGGGGCTGTTCAGTCTGGAGATGAGAAGGCTCTGAGGTGACCTTATTGTGGCCTTCCAGGATCTGAAGGGGGCCTACAAAAAAGTCGGGGAGGGACTTCTTAGGATATCAGGTAGTGAGAGGATGAGGGGGAATGGAGCAAAAAAGGTAAAAGCTGTTCAACTTGCTCTTGATGTGGCTGAACGTGAAAATTGGCCTATCTTTTACTTCTACACTGACTCGTGGATGGTAGCCAATGCTCTATGGGGTTGGCTAAAGGACTGGAAGAAGAATGGTTGGCAGAGGAAAGGAAAACCTGTTTGGTGTGCTGATCTGTGGGAAGACACTGATGCTTGTCTTGAGAAGATTCCAGTGAAATTGGGACACATAGATGCACATATGTCTAAGAGCAAAACTACTGATGAACACCGACAGAACCATCAGACAGATTTAGCTCCTAACATTTTTCAAGCTGACACAAACTGTGATCTAGGTCTTGATTGGAAACACCGAGATGAACTGTTCTTAGCTCATTGGGCCCATGATTCATCTGGACATCAAGGCAGAGATGCAACATACCAGTGGGCATATGCTATATCTACTGTCATATCCTCATTCTAATTCTGGCATACAATATGTGCTAACGATGGTAGAGGCCAGCACCGGATGGCTGGAAACCTATCCAGTTCCACATGCTACTGCACGTAACACCATTTTTGGCTTGGAGAGACAGGTCATGTGGAGACATGGAACTCCAGAGAGAACTGAGTCAGACAATGGCACTCATTTCAAGAACAATCTTGTGACAAACTGGGCCAAAGAGCATGGTATTAAATGGATCTATCACATACCCTACTATGCACCAGCTTCAGGGAAGATTGAGCACTACAACGGTTTGCTGAAAACCACCCTAAAAGCCATGGGGGGTGGAACTCTGAAAAACTGGGACAAACATTTAGCACAAGCAACATGGTTTGTAAATAGTAGGGATCCTGTAAACAGAGCAGGACCTGCACAATCAGAAACATGAGCTGGCAGTGTGCACACACAGCCCAGACAGCCAACTATGTCCTGGGCTGCATCAAGAGAAGCACTGCCTGCAGGGCAAGGGAGGTGATTCTCCCCATTTACTCCACTCTTGTCAGACCCCACCTGGAGTACTGTGTGCAGTTCTGGAGCCCCCAACACAAGAAGGACATCGAACTGTCGGAGCAAGTCCAGAGGAGGGCCACAAAGGTGATCAGGGAGCTGGAGCACCTCTGCTACAAGGACAGGCAATAAGAGTTGGGGCTCTTCAGCCTGGAGAAGACGAGGCTTCAAGGAGACCTTATAGTAGCCTTCCAGTATCTGAAGGGGGCCTACAAGAAGGCTGGGGAGGGACTATTTACAAGGTCTTGTAATTACAGGACGAGGGGTAAAGGGGTTTAACTGGAAGAGGGGAGATTCAAACTAGATGTTAGGAAGTTCTTTCCAGTGAGGGTGGTGAGACACTGGAACAGGTTGCCCAGGGAGGTTGTGGATGCTCCCTCCCTGGAGGTGTTCGAGGCCAGGTTGGATGAGGCCTTGAGCGACCTGGGCTAGTGGGAAGTGTCCCTGCCCATGACAGAGGGTTGGAACTGGATGATCTTTAAGGACCCGTCCAACCTAAACCATTTTATGGTTCTATTTGTTAGAAACAATAGACGTAGATAAAGTTCCTGTTGTACATGAAAAGAATCTGCTAAGAAAAACTTTGGGCATTTTCTCCTTTGGGTGAAGGGAAACCTGTCTGAGGGGTGGTTTCTGATGAAGGTCCTGGTCATACATATTGGGTTATTCAAGAGACTGGTGAAATACAGTGTATTCCACAGAGAAGTCTAACTTTAGCTGAGAAAGTTTAAAATTCAGAGTGTGTAACACAAGCTGTTACGAGTTTCTGTTTCAGGTACAACATGGCATCCAAAGGAAGAATCTACAAGAAATCTACTGTATATGAGCATGAGTAAGACACCTGGAAATCCCTGTTCTTATCTCATCTGGAAGGAGACAAATTGTTTCCTGTTCTCTGAGCTTTTGAACCAGTTACATCTGAGATAGCCAGAATGAAGAATGAACTGAAAAAAATATGGACTTTGCTGTTCATCATTGTAAATATTGTTTTAGATCAGAGAGATAATTTCCATCAAAACACTGAATGATATAGAGGGGTAGATTGTCCTGGTTTGAGGCTAATTGGAATATTTTAATGGCAGAAAATAGATCATTGGTTGTGAAAAGAAAATAATGATGATGTCCATATCATCCATTGGCTTGCTGAGAGGGATAAAAAGTCAAAAAATAAATAATGTAATCTCACTTTGTCCTGAGATGTCGCCCTGTTTGTTTCTTTGTCTGATCTGTGTCATTGGATCTAATCACTTCCTTTTAACCCTGATCTGCTCTGATATCTCACCTCCAATCTCAGCAACTAACACATAAGCTTTGCCGGCTACTGGCTTCTGCTTTGTTTTGTTTGTCCATCTGAGATAGAGGGGAGAGAAAGATGTTTGAACTCTTCTGGGCAGTTTTCTTTGTGCAGGAGGGAAATTGGATTTCTGTATTATTTCTGACTTGTATATAATTGTAAATACTTGTATATATTGTGTATATATGCTTGTAAATGTTGCCATGCTGTAAATAAAGCTTCATCTTACTTCCAAGCCATCTAAGCTGGTCTAGGAAATTTCAAATAGTAAGGGAAGAGAGTTCCTAATCCATCACACTCTGGTGGGGGGAGTTGGACTGGATGATCTTTTGAGGTCCCTTCCAACCTCTACTATACTGTGACTCTGAGTAAATCAGCCTCTAAAGTTTACAAATCATCAAGTACCAATTTAAGCTCTGTAGGATGAATTCTGACCCCAAACAAACTTGCATGAGAAAAATGACTTCCAATATTGCTTTTCAGCAGAAATCTCAATTGATCAGTTTATCCATGCTGCACAACAAAACAGAATGTGTGCTGGCTCTGCAAGGCAAATAAGATGAATATGGGAACAGCTATTCACAGTCAGTCATTCCTCTGCAAAGTTTATTTTGATGATCATAAAAAAATAACTAAAACTATAAATATTGACAAATATTTAAAGAGCAAGTTAATTTGTTACCAAAGACTATCCAGAATATAAATATCCAATTTCCTTTTGAATTCTGTCAAACATTTATGCAATAACACATTGAGTGCTTATTTTATGAGAAATATTTAATCAATGTTAAATTTCTCATCATTTAACGGAATGCCACTTTGCTGTGAGATACTCAATGAAATTTATCTTCTTCTTCTATAACAATTACTATTTCCAATTTTTTAAGGTTCAGTTTTAGATAACCAGAAGAATTCTGAAATACATATTAATAACAGTACAAATCAGTAGATACAGTGAATCTAGAATCCCTCAAAATATATAATTTAATGTGAAAGTTTTCTTTAATTAGTTTTACTTTGCATTTAAGAATTTCAAAAGTTAGTGTGGCTAAATAGATAAAAAATCTATGAAATTCCTAACAGTCCTCTCCATTCCCAACCAACAAATAATTTTGCTTTACTTATTTTTTTCTTTTAATTCACTGTTTGAGATTATTAACATCAGAAACAGGTAAACTGATATGGTAAACAGAGACTATAGAATCCTCAATGAAGCAAATAATCTGAATACAAGTTACCTCAAGATCTTATACAGTTAAAGAAGCACTGCATTATTCTGTTATATTTTAAATTAAAAACAATCTTTGATAAATAACTTCTTTGATAAACAACAGATTTATCACTATTATAATTTTTATGTGCATATGTGCATATGCATTGCGTATCTGTTGGACGAGAACTTGAAACAGTAAAAAAGCAGGACAAACAAATCTTTTGGACCCTAAGAAAGACTAAGCAACAAAACATGTTTTACAAAAATTCAATGATGTTTAGATAAGCAAAGGTAGAAAGAGTGCAAACTTGGGAAAAAAATCATTATAAGCAAGACGCATTCTCAATTCAACAGCAATAGGAACTTCTATGGCCTTATGCGGGTAACACAACTAAGATGTTACTCAGACTGAACTCCATTTTAATGAAATTTCTTTTCAGAGTTGACTTACTGAACTACCATAGAGGCAAACTAACTACATTCTTATTTGTAAGTATGAAATTCCTTCCTAACTTAGAGGTGTATAACAATATTTTTACACTTATGAACTTTACCTGACTACATAGCAAAAATCTAACTACAAGCTTCAAAGTGAAATCATGTAATTTTTATTTTAAAAAGAAAAAAGGATTCTTGCTCAAGTAAGTAGCTGTCTGGACAGCAATTTAATTTTCACCTTTTAGAGTAGCCAACAAAAAAAGAAAGTATATTTTTTTGCAAAAGGAAATTATTAGCCTTCTTTAGGAGTAGAAACAGAACAATGTACTACTTACATTCAAAAGTTTCTTCACTGTCGTTGTCTTCTTCAGAACTAATTTCAGCATATTTTGGTTTCTCATTAACTGTGCTACGTTTGCGCTTGTTCATTTTCACACGTTCACAAAGTGGCATGGTGGATTCAATTTCTGCGAGGAGCTCAGGAGGCAACTCCTTTAATACTGACTGATCTATGCTACCTATTAATGGAGACCAAGAAGAATAAACATGAACCTGAGACTAATAATAAGGACACAACACTACAGTCCTTTCTCAAGAACTTCTTACATTTATCCACTAATAAATAATATCACAGTTAGATATACCTGGATGCATTGGACATCCCTTTCTAAAGTTACATTTATTGTTCACACTGCAATTAGAAATTAACATAATGAATTTCAGATAAAATATTTTGTTAGGCATATAAACAAATTCACATTGGTGAATTTCCTTTGTAAAAAGGCATGCTTACTCTACTTCACAAAATGTAGTCTTATTTCGGTTCATAATCTGAATTTAATTTTTTTTCTAACAGTGCTGGTAAATTGAGGATTCATTATGCCTCATTAACAGTTCTATCCATTCTCATTCATGTTATTTAGTGTACATAAACCACTAATCTTCTCTTTTCTAGTAGGTAGAGAAAATCTGTGGCAGAATCTCTGTGGTCTTGTCCCTAAATACAGACCAAATCATTGACATCTCAACCTCTGTCTCAGATTTTATGGTTTTTTTCTTACCTCCTACTAGTAGTTTTATAATACACCCCAAAAAAGTTGGACCACACCAGGTTTCTTTCCCACAGAGAAAAACAGATGTCATCACAGAACTTTCATCACATTTTGAAACTACAATTAGGTGCATATTCAGTCAATATGAAAATGATTTACTGTTAAAATATTTTACAAGTGACACAAGGAAACCAAATTAATCCAAAAGTATTTCTTGGGGGTTTATTTGATGTCTTATCTGTATTTATCAAAGAACCCATTGCACAGATTTAAAAATTATCAGACTAATCTGTTAACCTTGTCCCAACAACAGAACAAATATTGTTGTCATAAGTGCCTCTCTCTCCTTCCCAAGGAATACTATATTACTTATAAATGAAATCACCTGCCTACCTATTGCTATACATACACAAATCCTCCAAGATATCATCTTTTGGATGATAATTCACTTTAATTGCATTTGCTTTATCACTAACATAACTTTCTAAAATTTATTTCCATTTTTACACTAATATCCCATCTTCTCATCCAATATTGGTCTCCTCTCAAAAAAACCCAACCTTAACTAGAACAGTCTCAATATGAGAAAATAGTTTCCAGCAACAAATTTTTTTGCAAGTATCACATTTTGCTGGTTTCACATGTCTCTACATCAATAAAAACTGTCTATAAGCAATGAAACTAATGATCAGATTTTTTTTAATGTAATTCTCAAGTATGTTCAGGGAGTCATCCTGTTTAAGTGTATTAAAAAAAACCCCAAACTTAAAATATTTGATTTCTCAAACTCAGGGAAATAAAGTAGAACTGATTAGCAAAAGTTACCCCTCCTTTCCCCCATGCTGTGGTCACTTATTTATTTGCTTTGGTTGCCACCCTTTGATAAGCACTACCTGACAACTTTACCTAAATTCTCAATATTGCTTCCAAAAATGCTATAAAATGTTTGGTTTAATATGGTGCTGTGAAATTATTATTCTTAGTGGTCTGGACATTTGATTGAAGGTAGGCAGGAGTATGACAGCATGCATAGATCAGTTCCTCTGTGTTATACCAACAGCTGGCTGGATTCTAGCCACATCTAATCTGGATGCCACATAGTCATGCCTGGGCAGTGGAATTGTTATTCTATTCCACTCCACTTTCCCATATCACATCTTATAAGGCAGTTCTTGGTTGATATCATTCCTTTCCCCTCCTTCACTTCTTTTCTCTGATACATCTGTACTTATCTCGTGGTTTGTGTGGGGGAGATGGCTTCTAACTGGCAGAGAATTTTGAGATGTGTTGTGGCCTACTGAGGCCTTGTAGGCCTAAGCTGAGGAGGGCAGTTATGGCCTACTCTCAGGCCTGCTGAGGATGGAAGGGATGGAGGATTCTAGAAGGTTTCAGCCGATAGACTTGGCTTAGCTTGTGGATGTATTCATTCTACCTTTGCCTTTTGCATATATGCACTAGTAAATAGAATCTCCCTTTAAACTTTCAATCAGTGTGCAGTATCTTCATTCTTACTCTTCAAAAGGAGTAAGAGTCATTTCTGTCCTTCAGTCCTGGGTAGCTCGTGGCCTCAAACTGGGACACAAGGGTATTGAGGGAGCTGGTGCAAGTGCTCACCAAGCTGTTTTCCATCATGTACCAGCAGTCCTGGCTGAGGAGGTCCCAACTGACTGGATATCATAGAATCATAGAATGGTCTGGGCAGGAAGGGACCTCCAAAGGTCACGTAGTCCACGCCCCACCCCCACAGTCAGCAGGGGCATCCTCAATTAGACCAGGTTATGCATAGCCCTATCAAGTCTTACCTTGAATATCTCCGAGGATGGAGCCCAAATCACCTCATTGGGCAACCTGTTCCAGTCTTCCACCACCCTCGTAGTAAAGAACATGTTCCTAACATCCAATCTAAACCTTCTCTAGTTTGAAGCCATGGTCCGTAGTCCTATCACCCCAGGACTTTGTAACCAGTGTCTCTCCATCCTTGTAGGCCCCCTTCAGATACTGGAAGACTGCTACTAGATCTTCTTCTCCAGGCTGAACCAACAAAGGGGTCCAGGAAGGTTGGAGCTGCTTCAAGAAAGAACTCCTGCAGGCACAGGAGCAGCAGTGCCATTGAGCCTGCAGATGAGCCGAGGAGGGAGGCAGCCAGGCTGGATGGGCAGGGAGCTGCTGAAGGGATTAAAGATTAAAAAGAGAGTGTATCACCTTTGGAAGAGAGGGGAGGTGTCCCAGGAGAAGTTCAAGGAAGTTGCTAGGTCTTGTAGAAAAAAAATTAGAGAGGCAAAAGCCCATTTGGAGCTCAGGCTGGCCACGGCTGCCAAGGAAAATAAAAAGTGTTTCTTTAAATATCTGAATGGCAGAGAAGGGCCAAGGACAACCTCCAGTCCTTACTAGATAGAGATGGGAACAGAGTGACAAAGGATGAGGAAAAGGCAGAGGTGCTTAACACCTTCTTTGCCTCAATCTTCACTAGTGGGACAGGTTGTCTCCAGGAGAGCTGGACTCCTGAAGTGGTGGATGGAGTCAGGGACCAGTACAGTCCCCCTCTAATCCATGAGGAAGCAGTAAGGGACCTGCTGCATCATTTGGATCCTCACAAGTCCATGGGACCGGATGGGATCCACCCTAGGGTGCTGAGAGAGCTGGAGCTGAGCTGGCCAAGCCACTCTCCATCATTTATCAGCAGTCCTGGCTCACTGGAGAGGTCCCTGAAGACTGGGAGCTGCCAATGTGATACCCATTCACAAGAAGGGTCGTAAGGAGGAGCCAGAAAACTACAGACCTGTGAGCCTGACCTCAGTGCCAGGCAAGGCCATGGAACAGGTCATCTTGGGTGCCATCACAAAGCACCTACAGGATGGCCAAGGGATCAGGCCCAGCCAGCATGGGTTTAGGAAGGGCAGGTCCTGCCTCACCAACCTGATCTCCTTTTATGATCAGGTTCCTGCCTGGTTAATGTAGGGCAGGCTGTGGATGGAGTCTGCCTGGACTTCAGCAAAGCCTTTGACACTGTCTGCCACAAGAAGCTCCTAGCCAAGCTGGCAGCTCATGGCTTGGACAGATTCACTCTGTGCTGGATCAAGAACTGGCTGGATGGCAGAGCCCAGAGAGTGATGGTGAATGGTGCCACATGCAGTTGGCAGCTGTCACTAGTGGTGTTCCCCAAGGATCAGTGCTGGGCCCAGTCCTGTTCAATATCTTTATTGATGATCTGGACGAGGGCATTGAGTCCAGCATCAGTAAGTTTGCAGATGACACCAAGCTAGGAGCAGGTGTTGATCTGTTGGAAGGTAGGAAAGCTCTGCAGAGGGACCTGGACAGGCTGGATGGGTGGGCAGAGGCCAATGGGATGAGATTTAACAAGGCCAAGTGCAGGGTTCTGCACTTTGGCCACAACAACCCCAAGCAGCACTACAGGCTGGGGACTGAGTGGCTGGAGAGCAGGCAGGAGGAAAGGGACCTGGGGGTACTGGCTGATGGTAGGCTGAAGATGAGCCAGCAGTGTGCCCAGGTGGCCAAGAGAGCCAATGGCATCCTGGCCTGCATCAGGAACAGTGTGGCCAGTAGGACAAGGGAGGTTATTCTTCCCCTGTACTCAGCACTGGTCAGGCCACACCTTGAGTACTGTGTCCAGTTCTGGGCCCATCAAATCAAGAAAGATGTTGAGGCGCTGGAATATGTTCAGAGAAGGGCGACCAAAGCTGGAACACAAACCCTATGAGGAGAGGCTGAGGGAGCTGGAGTTGTTTAGCCTGGAGAAGAGGAGGCTAAGGGGGGGACCTGATTGCTTTCTACAACTACCTGTAGGGAGGCTGTGGCCAGGTGGGGGGTGGCCTCTTCTCCCGGGCAACCAGCAACAGAACAAGGGGACACAGTCTCAAGTTGTGCCAGGGGAAGTATAGGCTGGATGTTAGGAGGAAGTTCTTCACAGAGAGAGTGATTGGCATTGGAATGGGCTGCCCAGGGAGGTGGTGGAGGTGTCGTCCCTGGAGGTGTTGAAGCAAAGACTGGATGAGGCACTTAGTGCCATGGTCTAGTTGACTGGATAGGGCTGGGGGATAGGTTGGACTGGATGATCTTGTGGAGGTCTCTTCTAACCTCGTTGATTCTATGATTCTACCCTTTTTAAAAATGGGTGTAGTGTTTCCTTTCTTCCAGTCTTGTAGATGACACCAAATTGGCTGGAAGTGTTTATCTGGTTGAGGGCAGAAAGGATCTGCAAAGGGATCTGGTCAGGCTGGATCAATGGACTGAGATGAGTTGTATGAAGTTTAAGAAAGCTAAGTGTCAGGTCCTGCACTTGGGCCACAGCAACCTCATGGAAGCTCCAGGCTTGGGGCAGAGTGGCTAGAAACTGCCCAGCAGAAAAGGCCTTGGGCATGTTGGTTGACAGCAGGACAAACATGAGCCAGCCGTATGCTCAGGTGGCCACGAATGCCAGCGGCACCCTGGTCTGGATCAGAAATAGTGTGGCCAGCAGGAGTAGGGAAGTGATCATGTCCCTGTACTCGGCACTGGTGAGGTGCCAGACGATTGGAGACACCCATCTACAAAGAGAGCCGAAAGGAAAATCTTGGGAACTCCAGGCCTGTCAGCCTGACCTTGGTAGCTGTGGATGTTGTTTATCTGGACTTCAGTAAAGTCGTTGATACCATCTCCCATGGCACTCTCCTCAATAAACTTGCACCTCATCACATAGTGTCTCATAGACTCTTTGCTAGATGAAAAATTGGCTGGATGGCTGGGCCCAAGGAGTTGTCATAAATGGAGTTAAATCCACCTGATGGCCAGTAACAAATGGTGTCCCCCAGAGACACCATTGGGGACAGTTCTGTTCAATATGTCAATAATCTGGATGAGGGGATCAAGGGCACCATCAGAAAGTTTGCAGATTACACTAAATTGAGCAGGCTTTTGGGCTGCATGCACTTCTCTCCCTAACTTGCTAGCTAATGTCTGCTTACTAAGCTCCCTGGCTGATCCTCCGAACTCACCTTGAACGTAAGGCAAAGTCCATGGTAAATTAGAGGAGTTGGAAGAAGGTGGAAGGGTGGTTGGGAGCCCCTCCTGGGGACTCAGGTTTCTGGGAGGGCTGTTGTGTTTCTGTATTACCTTTTTACCTTGTATATTTCTGAACATAGCTGTATATACTGTAAATACCTGCTTGTATATTCTGCTAAGGTATAAATAGAGCTTCATTCAATTTCCAGATTGACTGAGACTAGTCTGGGTGATTTTCTTAAGTGTGGGAGGGTGGGTAACACCCAAACCATCACAATATGACAACCCCAAGCTACACTACAGGCTTGGGGAAGAGTGGCTGGAAAGGAGCCCAGTGTAAAAGGAGCTGGAGGTGCTGGTGGAGGGTTGTCTGGCCAATAAGGCAAATGACATCCTGGCCTGTATCAAAACCAGCGTTTCCAGCAGGAGTAGGGAAACGATGGTGCCCCTGTACATGGCTCTGGTGAGGCCACAGCTTGCGTACTGTGTTCAGTTCTGTAAACCACAGTATAGGAAAGACATTGAGGTCCTAGAGCATGTCCAGAGAAGATCAATGAAGCTGGTGAGGGGTGTGGAGGGCATGGCATACAAGGAACAGTTGAGTGAGCTGGAATTGTTTAGTCTGGAGAAGAAGGTGTGGCCTGAGCAGTGCTGAGTACAGGGGCAGAATAACCTCCCTCGGCCTACTGGCCACACTGTTCCTGATGCAGGCCAGGATGCCATTGGCTCTCTTGGCCCCTGGGCACACTGCTGGCTCATCTTCAGCCTACCATCTACCAGTACCCCCATGTCCATTTCTTCCGGGCTGCTCTCCAGCCACTGTGTCCCCAGCCTGTAGCGCTGCTTGGGGTTGTTGTGGCCAAAGTGCAGAACTCTGTTGCTTGACACCAAGGAAAAGAGGCTGGGCCCCTCCTCGCTCCAGGCTCCCTTCACGTAGTTGTAGAGAGTGATGAGGCCTCCTCTCAGCCTCCTCTTCTCCAGACTGAACAACCCCAGCTCCCTCAGATGCTCCTTGTAGGCCATGTGCTCCCAGGCCCATCACCAGCCTGGTGGCCCTTCTCTGGACACATTCCAGCACTTGAATGTCCTTCCTATATTGAGGGGCCCAGAACTGAACACAATACCTGAGGTGTGGCTTCACCAATGCTGAGTACAGGGGGATGATGACCTCCCTATTCCTGCTGGCCGCAGTGTTTCTGATACAAGCCAGGATGCCATTGGCTTTCTTGGCCACCTGGGCACACTGCTGACTCATGCTCAGTCAGCTATCAACCAATACCCCCAGGTCCCTCTCCAAGTTGCAGCTTTCCAAGCACACATCCCCAAATCTGTAGCTTACCATGGGGTTGTTGTGATCCAAGTGGAGGACCTAACACTTGGCCTTGTTGAGCTTCATACAATTAGCCTTGGCCTATCAGTCTAACCTGGCCAGATCCTGCTGTGAGGCTTCCCTACCCTCTAGCAGATGAGCACAGCCACTGAGGGTGTACTCAATCCCCTCATCCAGATCATGGATAGAGATATTAAAGAGGACAGGCCCCAGTACTGAACCCTGGGGGACACCACTGGTGACTGGGCACCAGCCAGCTTTAGCTCCATTCACCACCACTCTGTGGGCCTGGCCATCCAGTTTTTTACCCAGTGTGGAGGTCACTGATCCAAGCCTTGTGCCATGAATTTCTGAAGGAGAGTGCTGTGGGAGACAGTGTCAAAGGCTTTAGTAAAGTCCAGGTAGACAATGTCCATGGCCCTTCCCGCATCCACTAGGCAGGTCACCTTGTTGCGGAAGGAGATCAGGTTAGTCAGGCAGGACCTGCCTTTCATAAACCTCTGCTGACTGGGCCTGATTGCCTGGTTGTCATGTATGTGCTGTGTGATGGCACTCAGGATGACCTCCTCCATAACCTTCCCTGGCACTGAGGTCAGACTGACAGGCCTGTAGTTCCTTGGATCATCCTTCTGGCTCTTCTTGTAGATGGGTGTCACATTTGCTGGTCTCCACTCAGCTGGGACCTCCTGAGTTAGCCAGGACTGTTGACAAATAATGGCGAGTGGCTTGGTGAGCACATCTGCCAGCTCCTTAAGTACCCCTGGGTAGATTCCATCTGGTCCCATAGACTCGTGCACATCTAAGTGACATAACAGGCTGTTGATCACTTCCTCCTGAATTGTGGGGTCTGCTTTCTGATCCCTATCCCTGTCTTCTAGTTCCAGAGTGTGCTGGTTTGAGGCTAATTGAAATATTTTACTGAGAGAAATTATATCCTAGGCTGTGAGGAGAAAACAGCGAGCTATATCACTCAGTCTTCTGCTGTGAGAAGCAAATAATCAAAACATAAAATAAGACACTCACTTCTTCTCAGTTCTCACTGCTGCTTCTCTCTGTCAGTGTGGTTGCATCTGCCTTAAACACTTTAATCTGACCTAACCCTTATTCCTCTAACCTTCTTGTCGTCTTGTGAGTGACAGTGGTCCAACTTGGAGTCTTTGGCAGAGAGCTCCAAGTGAGACACGTGGTCACCCACTTTATTTCTGAGTCGTAACTACAGAGGCTCAGAGGCAAATTGCACCACAACAAAGAAAGAAATACTAGCAGCCTATGAAGGAGTGAAATCAGTGATTGGAACAGTCACAATTGCTGTTAGCTCCTAGATTGCCAGTTCTAAACTAGATTTTTGAAGGCAAAGGTTCTTCACCGCATCATTCCACAGATCCAACCTGGTCTAAATGGATGGCTTTGATAACTTAACAAGCACAAATCGGTAATCTGGATTGCCCTGGTCTGGTGGAGGTGATCACCAACTGGCCGGAAGGCACAGACTGTACCAAACCTCCAGAGGAGAAAATAACTCGTGCTGAGGAAGCTCCTCCCTATGGTGATCTCTCTGATCAGGAAAAGAACTATGCTTGGTTCACAGATGGTTCCTGTCGTCTTGTTAGGAATAAGCAAAGATGGAAGTCAGCAGTCTGGAGTCCTACCAGGAGAGTTACTGAAGCGAGAGATGGAGAAGGAGAATCCAGTCAGTTCGCTGAGGTAAAAGCTGTCCAACTTGCTCTTGATGTGGCTGCACATGAGAATTGGCCTATCCTTTACCTCTACACCGACTCATGGATGGTAGCCAATTCCCTGTGGGGTTAGCTAAAGGACTGGGAATAGAATGGTTGGCAGGTGAAAAGAAAGCTCATTTGGTGTGCTGATCTATGGCAGGACATTGATGCATGACTGGAGAGAATTCCAGTGAAGGTGCGGCACGTAGACGCACACATGCCTAAGAGCAGAGCCACTGAGGAACACCAACATAACCAGCAGGCAGACCAAGCTGCTAAGATTTCTCAAGGTGATACAAGCTCTGATCTTGATCTTGATTGGAAACACCGAGGTGACCTGTCCTTAGCATGGTGGGCCCATGATTCGTCTGGACATCAAGGCAGAGATGTACAAGTGTGCTAGTTTGAAGCCTGGCAGATTGACTACATAACTTTACCTCGATCTCGTTCTGGCAAGCAGTATGAGCTAACGATGGAAGAGGCCAGCACTGGATGGCTGGAAACCTCTCCAGTTCCACATGCTACTGCACGTAACACCATTCTTGTCTTGGAGAGACAAATCATGTGGAACATGGAACTCCAGAGAGAATCAAATCAGACAGTGGCACTCATTTCAAGAACAAGCTTGTGAGAAACTGGGCCAAAGAACAGAGTATTGAGTGGATCTGCCACATACCCTACTATGCACCAGCTTCAGGGATGATTGAACAATACATCGGTTTGCTGAAACCCACCCTAAAGGCCATGGGGGGGGTGGAACTTTGAAAATCTGGGAGAAGCATTTAGCACAAGCAGGACCTGCACAATCAGATTTGGTCCAAACAATAGAGCCTGATAAAGTTCCTGTTGTACATGAAAAGGCTCCATTCATTAAAACTACGTGTTTTTTTCTTCAGGCAAAGGGAAATCTATTCAAGGGGTGGTGTCTGCTGAAGGTCCTGGCCATACATACTAGATAATGCAGGAGAATGGTGAAATCCAGTGTATTCCACAGAGAAATTTAACTTTAGCTGAGAAGTCTACATTCAGAGTGCATAATACAAACTGTTTAGAGTTTTCATCTCATCTGTGAGTAGACAGTTTCCTGTTTTCTGAGCTTTTGAATCACCTACATCAAAGATAGCTGGAATGAAGTGTAAACTGAACTTGTGCTATTCATTATTGTAAATATTGGTTTTGATTAGACAGATAGTTCTCAGCAAAACATGGAGTGATTTAGAGGGGTGGATTGTGCTGTTTTGAGACTAATTGAAATATATTACTGAGAGAAATTAAATCCTTGGCTGTGAGGAGAAAACAGCTACCTATATCACTCAGTCTTCTGCTGAGAGAAGCAAGTAGTAGAAATATAAAATAAGACAGATCTCACACACTTTTCAGTTCTCACTGCTGCTTCTCTCCGTCAGTCTGTGTGGTTGCATCTGCATTAACACTTTAATCCGACCTAACCCTTTTTCCTCTAAACTTCTTGTCGTCTTTTTGACATCTCACCTCAGATCCCTGCAGATTTATCATGTGAGATATAGGGGGATTGATCTGGTTATTTCTGAAGGGAGGGAAAGAGGGGGAAGGGGGGGAGGAGGTTTGAGTCAGGAGCCTCCTGACAGTCCGACTGTTTCAGGAGGGATTTTGTGTTTCTGTATTACTTTTAACTTGTATATAACTGTAAATATTTGTGTATATTATATATATATATATATGCTTGTAAATTGTGCTAAACTGTAAATATAGCTTCCTTAACTTCCAGCTGACTGAGTCTAGTCTCGTGAATTTGTGCGGGTAACTCCCAAACCATCACATGGAGGCAGAACACTCAAGGAGCAACTTGTGTCACTGACAAATATTGAGGCAAAATGGGTTCAGCAGCTCAGCCTTTTCTTTGTCTTTGGTCATCAGATTCTCTCCTACATCCAGTAATGGGTGGACATTCTCCCTAGCTCTTCTTTTACTGTTAACATCCTTATAAAAACACTTTTTCTTATCTTTAATGACACTGCCCAGATTGAGTTCTAGTTGAACTTTGGCCTTTCTATTTTTTTCCTTACATTTCCTTGCAAGAGCATTGTATTCTTCCTGAGTTGCCTGCCCCTTCTTCCACAGCCAGTAGACTTTCCTTTTCTTCCTGAATTCTACCCAAAGCTCTCAGCCAGACCAGTCTTCTGCCCTATCATAGAATCAACCAGGTTGGAAGAGACCTCCAAGATCATCCAGTCCAACCTATCCCCCAGCCCTAGCCAGTCAACTAGACCATGGCACTGAGTGCCTCATCCAGTCGTTTCTTGAACACCTCCAGGGACGGTGCCTCCACCACCTCCCTGGGCAGCCCATTCCAATGGGAAATCACTCTCTCTGTGAAGAACTTCCTCCTAACATCCATCCTATGCTTTCCCCAGCACAACTTGAGACTGTGTCCCCTTGTTCTATTTCTGGTTGCCTGGGAGAAGAGGCCACCCCCCACCTGGCTACAATGTCCCTTCAGGTAGTTGTAGACAGCAATGAGGTCACCCCTGAGCCTCCTCTTCTCTAGGCTAAACAATCCCAGCTCCCTCAGCCTCTCCTCATAGGGTTTGTGTTCCAGGCCTTTCACCAGTTTCATCGCCCTCCTCTGGACAGGTTCCAGCACCTCAACATCTCTCTTGAATTGAGAGGCCCAGAACTGGACACAGTACTCAAGGTGTGCCCTGACGACTTGTCTTCTGATGCATGGGGACAGCTTGTTCCTGTGCCTTGAAGATTTTCCTCTTGAGCAATGTCCAGCCTTCCTGGATTCCCTTGTCCTTCAGAACTACCTCCCAGGGGATGCCATCAACCAGTCTTCTAAGCAAGTCGAAGTCTGCCATCCAGAAGCCCAAGGATGTAGTTCTATTGACTCCACTCCTAACTTCACTAAAAATTAAAAACTCCACCATCTCATAGTCACTTTGTCCAAGATGGTCACCATCCTTTACATCTCCTAATAGTCCTTCTCTGTTTACAAGCAGCAGGTCTAGTAGTGAGCCATCCCTTCTTGACTGATTCACCAGCTTTGTTAGGAAATTACATTTCCTAACACTCCAAGAACATCTAGAACTGCTTCCTGTCTGCTGTGTTTTATTTCCAGTAGACTTCCAGGAGCAAGGGCTAGCGATTCTGAGGCCTTCCCCAGACACCTATAATATACTTCATCAACTCCATCGTCCTGGTGGAGTGGTCTATAGCTGACCCTCATTATGACATCTGATTTGTTGCCCTTTCCCCCTGATTCTTACCAACAAGCATTCAATCCTATCATCACTGTCATTGACATGCTCGAGACAGTTGAGGCCCTCACTGACATACACGGCCACCCCACCACCTCCTTGTGGGTGTACCACTTCTGAAGAGCCTATAGCTATCCAACACCTTACTCCAGGTATGGGATTCATCCCACTATGTTTCTGTCAGGGCAATAATATCATATTGTTCTGATGGATGATATCTTCAAGCTCTTCTTGCTTATTACCCATCCTCTATGCATTTGCAGAGATACCCTTCAGTAGGGCTTGATCACTTTCAGGCACTACCGTGAATGCTAGCTCATGAATGACCCTTGCACCTTCTTTATCACATGTCCGCTACATCCCCTGAGACAGCAGTGGTGCCATCTCACCACCCCACAGGTGTTCCAGGATGTTTCCAGCAAGCCTAGTCCTTCCCTGCCAGGGTCTGAGAAGAATTGAGCAGAACTGAGCAGTCTGAAAATAAGGAGAACAGGCAGGGTAATGCTAAGGTCGCTCTTATAAGAAGCACAGCTGCAGGAAAGCGGCCTTAGGAAGGCTAGCAGAGAAGCTGAGAAAGTGGGCTGCTATCTGTAGCTGAGCTGTGCGAGGGGGCCTTAAAGGGGGGCAGGCTGGTCAGCTCTGGGAACAACCGAATGTTGCTGTTAGTGGAGTCTATCAAAAGTACATATGCCTGTACTGAATCCACTATATAAGTATCACTCTTAGCTTCAATAAACAGATTGACCTTCTAAGTATCATATTGGTATAAGCTCATGTCTTGCCGGTCTCCCGCATGGCCTTTGAGGAACCCAGCACTTCCCCTTTCCAATCTAGTTTAAAGCTCTGTCAAGAAGCTCAACCAACTCCCATGATAAAACCTTTCTCCCCTTTTGGGTGAGGTGTACCCCATCTGTTGCCAGCAGGCTTGGCATCATGTAAATCAACCCATGATCAAAAACCCCAACATTCTGCTGGTGGCATCAGGCTCAAAGCCAAGAATTAATTTGGCAGATCTTCCTCAATCTATTTGAGTTGGTACCCACTACTGGGGAGCTGGAGGAGAACACTACCTCTGCTCCCACTCCCTTGACCTGTTGACCCAGGGCTCTGAAGTCCCTCTTGACAGCCCTCTCCTCCATCTGGTTGGAGGCAGGGCCCCTCTGACTGGAATCACTTGTGTCTTCTGAAGATGCTTTGGGAGTCCCTTCAGGAGGATCAGAAGTAGTACCAGCTTGTCTGCTCTTTTTGGGTGACTTTCCACTGGAAACTGAGGCAGCATTCTTCAGGGTAGAATTCCCCTGTAATTCACATAATCATGCAGCTAGGACTGGAGTGGGTTTTCCATCCCAATTCCTCATGCCCTTCCCATGGTCACGCAAGTAAAACCACAGGGTATGCCATAGTGTGTACCTCCCAGATTCTCTCCCCTGGACAGGGAAGCACCTGCTCCCCATAGATAAAACATGGGACCACACAGGTGGGGAACAGGTCATGCTTCCTTTGAGTTGATAGACCTCCTGGGATAGTTCCTTTACATCTGAAACACCGGCCTGGACAGAGGAAGAGAGACTCCCCTTGCATTGCTGGAGTCTGCTAGCCATTTCATCCACTGTTTGTCCTTGGTCGTCTTCCAAGGCCAAAGACTGAGTGACCACCCCTGGCTCTTCCTCTTGTTCTCATGATGACTTTGATTCATCCTCATCCTTTGCTAGACAAGCTTCTTTCCTTGTATATTTATTTTTTTGTACAGGGTTGAAGGATAGTGGCACAGGCAGGTTCTCTTGGTGCAGCCACAGTGCCTGCTGGTCTGCCTGTAAGACCTTCTCTTGCCCCTACGCACTCTGAATTGCAATGAGAAGGGCTCGATAGGTATGAGCCAGGCCCCAACACATCACAGCAATTTGTGTCTCTCTGGAACTTCTGGGCTGACAATACATTTCTAAACAATTTGTCAGGATTTTGCACTTGTTCAGGGGTGAAATTCCAAGAAACTGGAGGTGATCAACACCCTATACACTTGCCCATGCTCTCCCACATACTCTGCACTCCAGCCTTGGGGCATATTTTTCTTGGGAAAGACCTGCATCATCTGGATAAAACCTAGCCCATCAATTGGGTGAGATTACATCTAAACCGAGTGGCTAGCAAAGTAACCATATCGTAACATGCCAGTAACCAGCTGTCATGGTTCAATAGTGGGCAATTTGGCAGAAGTTAAACTCCCTTGCATTCCAGCTGGTGCTGGGTGCGGCTGGACCTTTAATGTGACTAACTTTACATTCTCGGGAACAGAATTAGGACTCAAACAGAGTCAAGTGCCTAAAAGGGTTTATTTGGTTAACTGCAAATAAATATCACTGTGGTCGAGAGGTGATGACACAAACGGGGGGTGGGAGTGGGGCCAGGCCTCTAAGCAGTCTTTTCTAATTTCACACTTTGACACCAAACAGTTGCCACCTGTCCTGATTGATCAGTGGAGCTTGTGCGAGCGCCCCTAAAGCAATCACCAGGGCTTAAATCATTTGGTCTCCAGGGCTTCAAAACCTGCACCTGTCTCCAGGTGTTTCTGCCACTTTCGCCGCCAGAAAGTCCCCAAGGTCAAGTGCCACCAGGGGGTCTCCAGAGTTCAAAGCTCCTTATTTGATCCCAGTGCCAAACTCCCATATACCAAACAATTATCCCAAATGATTTTCCCAACAATGTTGAGCTATATGTGTATTTCTGGTCCCTTACACCAGCACATCAATGCTGGGCTCTAGTAGCAGCAGATGGGAGTTTATCTGTCCCATAAGGGGAAAAGAATCCTTGCACATGAGTTGGCTGGGCTCATTGACAAGGCATTAAACTAACTACGATGGGGGACAGGGATGTAGCTGGCCTTGTCAGTGAGAATCCTGGGCCCAGCACTTGAGGAGCAGGGTGTTGGCATTTTAGATAACCAGAGGGTCTACCTCCCTTCACGGCTGAAAGCTACATACTCGACTCCATCCCTGAAATGTTTATACGCCAGTGCACACAGCATGGGGAATAAATAGGACGAGTTAGAAATCCATGTGTGGTCATGAGGTTATGACCTGGTGCAATTACAGAGACATGGTGGGACACCACGATCAGGAAGTTGATGAGGCCTTCTACACACAGCTAATAGCAGCCTCACAATCACACCCCCTGGTTCTCATGGGGGGATTTTTAACTATTCAGGTATTTGCTGGAAGGGCTACTCAGTCAGCCGGCATTGATGATAACTTCTTGATGCAAATGGTGCAGGAACCAACTAGGAGGGGAGCACTGCTGGATCTTATCCTCACCAACAAGGATGGTCTGGTTGAAACAGTGAAGGTTGAGGGCAACCTTGGCTTTAGTGATCATGAGATGGTGGAGTTGAAGATCTTGTCTGGTAGGAACAGGATATCAAGCAGGACTACAACCCTGGATTTCAGGAGGGCAAACTTTGGCCTTTTCAAGCAACTGTTGGGTGAAATCTCATGGGACAGGGTACTGGAAGGCAGAGGGGCCCACAATAGTTGGTTAACATTTAAGGACCTCTTCTTCCAAGCTCAAAATTAGTGCATCCAAGCAAGTAGGAAATTGGGAAAGGGAGCCAGGAGACCTGCATGGTTAAGTAAGGAACTGCTAAGCAAACTTAAGTGGAAAAAGAGTCTGCAGATCATGGAAGAAGGGGCTGGCCACCTGGGAGGAGTATAAGACTGTTGTCAGAGGGTGTAGGGAAACAACTAGAAAGGCTAAGGCCTCATTGGAACTCAACCTTGCAAGGGAGGTCAAGGATAACAAAAAGGGCTTCTTCACATACATTGCAGGAAAAGCTAATGTTAGAGGAAATGTAGGCCCTCTGCTGAATGAGGTGGGTGCCTTGGTGACAGAGGGCACAAAGAATGCTGAGTTACTAAATGCCTTCTTTGTCTATGCTGCTGGAGACTGTCCTCAGGAGCTCCTGACATCTGAGGCACCAGAGGAAAGCATGACAAAGAAGTCTTCTCTGGTTGATGAGGACTGAGTTAAGGAACAGTTGAGCAATCTGGACATCCATAAGTACATGGGTCCCAATGGTATGCACCCGCAGGTGCCGAGGGAGCTGGCACAGGTCATTGCCAAACCACTCTCTACAATCTTCAGTAAGTCGTGGCAGACAGGAGAGGTGCCTGGGGATTGGAGAAGGGCAAACATCACTCCAATCTTCAAAAAGGATAAGAAGTAGGACTCAGGTAACTATAGATTGGCCACCCTCACCTCCATCCTTGGAAAGGTAATGGAGAATCATAGAATAGAATCATAGAATCAGTCAGGGTTGGAAGGGACCACAAGGATCATCTAGTTCCAACCCCCCTGCCATGGGCAGGGACACCCTACCCTAGATCAGGCTGGCCAGAGCCTCATCCAGCCTGGCCTTAAACACCTCCAGAGATGGGGCCTCAACCACCTTCCTGGGCAACCCATTCCAGAGTCTCACCACTTGCATGGTGAAGAATTTCCTCCTCATGCCGATTTATCCTTGATGCTGTCATTAAGCATACCAAGGACAGTGGAATCATTGGGAGCAGTCAATATGGTTTTACCAAGGGGAAGTCATGTTTGACCAACCTGATATCCTTTTATGAGAATATAACCAGGTGGATTGATGACGGTAGAGCAGTGGATGTAGTTTATCTTGATTTCAGTAAAGCATTTGACACTGTGTCCCACAGCATCCTCATAGCTAAACTGAGGCAGTGTGGTCTGGATGATCAGGTAGGGAGGTGGATTTTGAACTCATTGAAGGAAAGAAGCCAGAGAGTTGTGGTCAATGGGATGGAGTCTAGTTGGAGGTCTGTGACTAGTGAGATCCCACAGGAGTCAATACTGGAACCAGTTCAGTTCAATATATTCAATGTCCTGGAAGAGGGCACAAAGTGCACTGTCAGCAAGTTTGCTGATAACACCAAACTGGGTTGAGTGGCTGCCACACATTTGAAGGCTGTGCTGCCATTCAGAGAGGCTGAAGGGTTGGGCAGTGCAAAATTTAATGAAATTCAACATGGACAAGTACAGAGTCTTGTACCTGGGAACGAACAACCCCAGGTATCCGTATAGACTGGGGACTCATCTGTTGGAAGGCAGTAAAAGGGAGATGGATTTGGGGGTCCTAGTTGATGGGAGGTTGACCATGAGCCAGCAATGTGCACTTGTGGCCAGGAGGGCCAATGCCATTCTGGGGTGTATTAGAAGGGGTGTGGCTAGTAGGTCGAGAGAGGTTCTCCTGCCCCTCTACTCTGCCCTGATGAGGCCACATCTAGAGTTCTGTGTTCAGTTCTGTGCCCTCCAGTTCAAGAGGAATATAGAACTGCTTGAGAGTGTCCAGCACAGAGCCACAAATATGATTAAGGGAATGGAACATCCCTCTTAGGAGGAGAGACTGAGTGAGCTGGGGCTCTTTAGCTTGGAGAAGAGGAGACTGAGAGGTGACCTCATCAATGTTTACAAATATGTAAAGGGTGAATGCCAGGAGGATGGAGCCAGGCTCTTCTTGGTGATACCCAATGACAGAACAAGGGGCAAGAGGTGGAAGATGAGGCATAGGAAGTTTCATTTAAACACGAGAAGGAGTTTTTTTCACTGTGAGGGTGACAGAGCACTGGAACAGGCTGCCCAGGGGAGTTGTGGAGTCTCCCTCTCTGGAGATAAGCAAAACTCGCCTGGACACATTCCTGTGTGATCTGGTACAGATGATCCTGCTTTGGCAGGGGGGTTGGACTAGATGATCTTTTGAGGTCCCTTCCAGCCCCTGATATGCTATGATTCTATAGGTTTAAGCCATTTCCCTGACATGAATATTTTCCTATATGAATGAGTTGTTGACAAAAGACTCTGCCTTATGAACCTTTTACAAGACTGGAGTTCATCTAATTATTTAGGATAATGTATTGTAGGAAGTAGGTTACCAGGAAGTTGGGGGGGGGGGGGGGGGGGAAGTAAAACTAGAAATACATGGTAAAAATCCAAAGTTCAAAAATTTTCTCCAAAATCTACCTGGATGAACACCCAAAACTTGATTTATAAGACAAACATAATTACATTATTCTTTCCAAGAAACTTACTTCTAGTATCACTGTAAGAAATGTATTCTAGATGCAATAGTACAGAGACTATCAGATTGAAACATTTTTTTCCCTGGAAAAAATGCCCCACATTATTTCAGAATATGTAAGAAATAGATGACTTCAGAAAATGAAAAAAGATTGCAGAAAAGTTATAAATCTGACTTTAAAATGCTCATGTGTGACAACTATACTAGAGTCATTCCAGTCAAGTAAGAATCATTAAAACACATTAGTAAAATACAGTATATAAATAACAATACAGACTACCAAAAAGTCTATTTCAGAAACATTTTAGAAAGCATACATGCACTGTATATGGTTCTGAGTACTCTAAAAACTACTAGTTTTCTGCACGCAGAACTGTTTGAATTCAAAGTTTATCCTTGAAACTAGAGATGAATTGATCCAGATAGATTTCAGTATTCCCCATCAAGAACATGATTCATCTGAAATCTTTAGATTAAACTAACAAGGATGTCATAATTTTATGTTCAACTCTAAATACCTACTATTGTTAGAAATGGAATTTTTACCTGTTCTGAACCTCAGAAAAGGAAAAGGGAAAATGTTCATATTTCCAGGATGAAGTATTTAACAAGGAAGCTAATATTTTACAAATAAGTAATACTCATCCTTAATTATTAAGTCTTTAAGAGTCAACACAATCATGTTAGCAGACAGAGAACAGACATATCACAATAAATTGATTATACAGATGCCAACTCTATACACATATACATCAACAGAGTTATATATTCACAAAGATGATTTCTAAATCATTTCTTATTGGATCAACTTTGTAAGAAAATATTTTAAGCTCAAATTCATAAGCAATGATATACCTGGAACAGCATTCATAAATAATCCTGTATACAGCTGAAATTCTTTCGCCTGCCACTTTGTCTATTTTTGACATAACTATGTAAGAAATGCAAATGCTAAACACTAAAAAGGAAATTCTTGCTAGTTAGTAACATTTATTTCACAATGTGAATTGATCTACTTCAGTCTGAAACCAATGAAGCCAAAGTTATATCGCCAACAAGAAAAGCCATTTTATTTAAAGAAAGTGTTAGTTATATCTGTGGAAGAGTCAAATATCAAACCTATGAACTATTCTATTCAACTTCCTGTTCATATTGCAAATTTGAAAATGCCAGTCCATTGTTTATCACTTCCTTTCTGCATACACTGGACCACAGAGACAGCAGTATCTGGATTCTTCTAATGACAGAACCTTTTTGTAAGCTTATTGTCACAAAGTCTAAAGTATGAAGGCTTCCCAACAGAGTTGCATTTATAGTGTGTGTAAAAGAGGCAAATGGGACTTTGTAATTACCTTATTTCATCATGACAAAATATTACTTGGAAAAAACACATTTCAATTCCAATCAAAAATACAAAATAATCTTAGATAGGACTTGTATACACCATATTTCCCACCACTCCAGCTATACTGATTTAGTTATAGCAGTACTAGTTCCTTATATGAGTAAATTTAAACAAGTTTAAAGCATTCATATAGCTGTGCTAGTTTGAGCCTAAGCTGGGATATTTTGGTGAGAAGAATTAGATTACAGGCTGTGAAAAGGAAACAATGGTGATGTCTACTTCACTCATAGGCTTGCTGAGATTGTATAAAAACAAGAAAATAAACATAGATAACACAGTTGCTCTCTGGGTCTGGCTGCCTGCCTTTCTCTCCCTAACCTGCTCTCTGTGTAACTACTCCTTCTGCTTTTTAACCCCCCTGGCCGATCCTCCGAAATCACCTTGAACATTAGGCAAAGTCTGGGATAAGGTAGAGGGGTGGAAGGGTGGTTGGGAGCCCCTCCTGGGGACTCTGCGGGGGCAGGTAACACCCAAATCATCACATCCTTATTTTTGTGCTTCCAAGTGGGGCTAATTGAATTTGATTGATTGCTAATTAAGTCTGGAAATTAAGAATGAAGTTATTTTACATTTTATTTTCTATTTTGTATCTGGTAGGGGCGTAGTTCTTTTACTGTTGGTTGGCAGCCAAAATAGGTGCACTCTTGTTTAATCTCGTTTGGAAGAAGGTTAAAGAAATGGTTTTCAATTTCGGAGAGTGTCTTCTAGGCTGCATAGGCTTCAATATTACTAAGACTTTTGCCAACTCTGGTTTTAATAAGTCAGGAAATAGTACAACTGCTGGAATTTATTTAACAGTGTTAATGCAGGTAATTTTGCCTAGAATGGACCATGGATCTGACAAATCCCTGAGGCGAGTGTTACACACGCAGCCCTAATAATTCTGGTTTTAGCATTAATGCTAACATTGTGCGTTAGAAATTCGAATGTGGCTGTTCTGAGAAAACAGAAAAAAAGACAAGTGTCCTTGAAAACAGAGTTACCCAAGATAGGCATACAGAAAGTGAAAACAATGTCTGTTCAGGGGGAGGGCGAGAGGGGGCCACCATGTCACATGTATAGGGTTAACACTCCTGGGGGAGTAACCCTGAACCTGACCCTAGGGGTCTTGGCCCCTCCCCAGGGGTGGGCCACACTCCAGGTGATGGTTAGCCCACTCCCCCCACTTCCTGTGGTATAAAAGAGACAGGAACTTTCCTGCTTCTGGGTCTTTTTCTCTCTCTCTCTCACTTCGCTCCCCTTCTTAGGTGCATTGGTCGGGATTCAAACCTGAGTCTCCTGCATGGCAGGTGAGAATTCTACCACTGAGGCAAGTTCCTGTCTCTTTTATACCACAGGAAGTGGGGGGAGTGGGCTAACCATCACCTGGAGTGTGGCCCACCCCTGGGGAGGGGCCAAGACCCCTAGGGTCAGGTTCAGGGTTACTCCCCCAGGAGTGTTAACCCTATACATCACAGTATCACAGTATCACAGTATCATCAGGGTTGGACCACTGCACCTCCACCTGCAGGTTCTGGGACAACTGCCAAAGTCTCGGTTGTTGACAATAACATGGCAGGCAGCCAAAGAACAGGTCCAACTGTTCAAGTCTCTGCTGTTCCTTCATCTACATCAAATCCACAGCCCTCTAACCCTAAACCAGATTCAAACTCACAGGCCCTCAATAATTCAGAGCTGCTAGAAGGCACTTCCAAATCCTTTTTACCTCAAATTTTCCTTGCTCCAGCAAAAGCTAAGGCGAAGATGAAATATTTGACACAGAGTGATTCAAGAGAGGATTTAGAAGACGGGACCTCTGCTACACAATAGGAAGAATAGGAGAAATACAGCCTCAGAGACTTAGCCAATACACTCAAATCACAATACTATGATGAGAGGAGCTTTGTGAGACTAGCTGCCAAGAAGGAGGATGGTTTTGAGGAGTTTAGGAGTTTCTCCTAGGAAAGTTCAGCTTCTAGGCCATGGACAACCAGGACAACAAGAGAAGAGGAGAAGGATGGCATCAAATGATCCCCTCAGAGAGGTCAGGGAAGTTAGGAATATGCAAGGGAATCAGGAGAGCCAATCCTAAGCTGGCTGGTGAGATGCCATACTATTGGGGCCAATGCCCTGCAGGTAGGAGACAAGTCCGCCAAGCAGCTAGGGCCACTCACCAAGGAGAGTGGAGTGGACAAATACCTAGCAGGTCCTCTCAGTAAGGTTATCTTGTGGACACGCCTTCTGTTGCTGCAGCTATGATAAATCCCTACCGAGACGATTTGCCAAATCCTAATGACACCAGCTCAGCCAATTCGAATCCCCAGCCAGCAGACCAAAATCAGAACCCTGTTAAATCTCAGGCAGATCGAGCTGCTAAGATTGCTCAAGTTGATACCAACTCTGAACTTGACATCGACCTTGATTGGAAACACCGAGGCGAGCTGTTCTTAGCTCGGTGGGCCCATGATTCGTCTGGACATCAAGGCAGAGATGGAACATACCGATGGGCTCGCGATAGGTCAATTGACTTATCCGTGAATGCTATCACCCAAGTCATCTATGACTGTGACATTTGTGCTGCTATTAAGCAGGCTAAGCGAATCAAGCCCTTATGGTATGGTGATAGATGGTCAAAGTACAAGTATGGTGAAGCCTGGCAGATTGACTACATCACTTTACCTCGATCTCGTTCTGGCAAGCAGTATGTGCTGACGATGGAAGAGGCCAGCACCGGATGGCTGGAAACCTATCCAGTTCCACATGCTACTGCACGTAACACCATTGTTGGTTTGGAGAGACAAATCATGTGGAGACATGGAACTCCAGAGAGAATCGAGTCAGACAATGGTACTCATTTCAAGAACAATCTAGTGAAAAACTGGGCCAAAGAGCATGGTATTGAATGGATCTATCACATACCCTACTGTGCACCAGCTTCAGGGAAGATTGAACGCTACAACGGTTTGCTGAAAACCACCCTAAAAGCCATGGGGGGTGGAACTCTGAAAAACTGGGACAAACATTTAGCACAAGCTACTTGGTTGGTAAATAGTAGAGGTTCAGTAAACAGAGCAGGACCTACACAATCAGATTTGGTCCAAACAGTAGACGGTGATAAAGTTCCTGTTGTAGGTGAAAAGAATCTGTTAGGGAAAACTGTTTGGGTATTTTCTCCTTCGGGCGAAGGGAAACCTGTCCGAGGGGTGGTGTCTGCTGAAGGTCCTGGTCATACCTACTGGGTAATGCAGGAGAATGGTGAAATCCAGTGTGTGCCACAGAGAAATCTAACCTTAGCTGAGAGAGTTTGAATTTAGAGTGTATAATACAAGCTGTTAGGAGTTTTCTGTTCTAGGTACCATCGGCGTCCAACACTGAGAGAAATCTACAGTATGTGAGCACGAACCCAACGTCACCTGGGAGTCCCTGTTTTGAGCTTTTGAATCACCTACATCTGATTGAAGTGTGAACTGAACTTGTATATATTGTTTTAGTGTAAATATTGGTTTAGATTAGATCGGATAATTCTCAGCGATACTCTGAGCGAAGTAGACAGAGGTGGATTGTGCTAGTTTGAAGCCAGCTAGAATGTTTTGGTAAAAGAACTAGATAATGGGCAGTGAAATGAAAAACAATTGTGTCTCCTTCGCTCACAGTCACGCTGAGAATTCTGGGAAGAAGAAGTAAAACATTCTCCATTTTGCTTTTCCTTCTGCCTTTGCCTTCAGACCTGGTCACATCTCATTAACCTTGCTCCCACTAACCTTGCTCCCTAACCTCTTGGCTGCACCTCTCTTCTTCCTGAGAACTGGGGTAAGGTTGAGAGGGCCGGGGGAGGTGTTGGGGTGGTTTGAGAGCCCCGCCTGGGGACTCAGGTTTCTGGGAGGGGAGTTGTGCTTCTGTATTGTTTATCCTTTGTATATTTCTGTATATAACTGAATATATTGTAAATAGCTGCTTGTATATTTGCTGCTGTAAAATAAATAGCTTCATTTATATTCCCAGAGGCCGTCTGAGTTAGCTGGGGCAATTCCAAAAGTGTGTGGGGGCAGGTAAGAGCCCAAACCATCAAAAGGGGTGCCCTGCCTCCAGCCAGGAGGAGGAAAGGGATAGTGGAGAGAACCGATTCTATTGGAATGTATTCATTAGGTGGCCTGGCAGTTCAAAAGTTGGGCAATACAGGGCTTTAGTTGACACAGGAGCTCAGTGTACTTTGTTGCCATCCAATTGCAAAGGGACAGAGTCCATATCTATTTTTGGAATCACTGGTGGATCTCAAGAATTAACTAAGATACAGGCTGAGATCAGTTTAACTGGTAAAGAGTGGAAGACACATACTAATGTAACTGGTCCTGATGCGCCTTGCATTCTGGGAATTGACTTTTTGAGACAAGGTTGTTTCAATGATCCTAAGGGTCACAAATGGGCTTTTGGAATAGCATCTGTAGAGATAGAGGATGGTAAATGGAAATTGTCCATTCGACCTGAACTTTCTGAGGAATCTGCAGTTGTGGGACATCATGACATAGAGGACTTGGAAGTGCCAATTGCTACTCAAACTGTTCACCACAGGCAGTACAGAACTAACCGTGACTCTTTGTTGCCCATTCATCAGCTGATTAGTCAACTGGAGAGTCAGGCTGTCATCGAGAAAGCTCATTCACCTTTCAACAGTCCCATCTGGCCTGTGCGCAAGTCTCACAGAGACTGGCAACTGACAGTAGACTTCCATGCCCTCAACAAGGTGACTCCACCTATGAGCACAGCTGTGCCGGATATGCTGGAACTTCAGTACGAGCTGGAATAGAAGGAGGCTAAATGGTATGCTACCTTAGACATAGAATCATAGAATCAACCAGGTTGGAAGAGACCTCCAAGATCCTCCAGTCCAACCTAGCACCCAGCGCTATCCAGTCAACTTGACCATGGCACCAAGTGCCTCATCCAATCTTTTCCTGAACACCTCCAGGGACGGTGACTCCACCACCTCCCTGGTCAGCCCATCACAATGGCAAATCATTGCTAATGCTTTCTTCTCTATTGCCATAGCAAAGGAGTGCAGGCCTCAGTTTGTATTCAACTGGAGAGGAATCCAGTACCAGTTCAACCGTTTGCCTCAGGGGTGGAAACACAGCACAACCATCTGTCACTCAGTCATCCACAATGCACTGGAAAAAGGTAAAGTTCCAGAGCACATACAGTTCATTGATGACATCATTGTGTGGGGCCAAACTGCTGAGGAAGTCTTCGAGAAAGGTAACAAAATCATTGACATTCTGCTGCAAGCAGGTTTTGCCATTAAGAGAGACAAGGTCAAAGGACCTGCCAGAGAAATTCAGTTTCTGGGAGTGCGGTGGCAGGATGGTCGCTGTCACATTCCACAGGATGTGATCAACAAAGTCTCCACCATGGCAGTTCCCACCAATAAGAAGGACACTCTCTCTTTCTTGGGTGCAGTGGGATTTTGGAGACTACACACTCCTGGATTTAGACTAATTGTCAAACCTCGGCACGACATGACTCGTAAGAGAAATGATTTTGAGTGGGGACGTCAACACCAAGCAGCCTTTGATCAGATCAAGTGATAAGTAGTCCATGCAGTGAGCTTGGGACCTGTTCAAACTGGTCCAGACATTAAAAACATTCTGTACATGGCTGCCAGTTACAATGGTCCAACTTGGAGCCTTTGGCAGAGAGTTCCAAATGAGACACGTGGTCGTCCACTTGGTTTCTGAGGTCGTAGCTATAGGTTTAGAGGCGAATTATACCACTACAGAGAAAGAAATACTAGCAGCTTATGTAGGAGTGAAAGCAGCTTCTGAAGTGATTGGAACTAAGTCAGAATTGCTTTTAGCTCCTAGATTGACTGGATGTTCAAAGGCAAAGGTTCATCACCGCATCATGCCACAGATGCAACCTGGTCTAAATGGATGGCTTTGATAACCCAATGAGCACGAATGGGTAATCTTGATCGACCTGGTCTGGTGGAGGTGATCACCAACTGGCCGGAAGGCACAGACTGTACCAAACCTCCAGAGGAGAAAATAACTCGTGCTGAGGAAGCTCCTCCCTATGGTGATCTCTCTGATCAGGAAAAGAACTATGCTTGGTTCACAGATGGTTCCTGTCGTCTTGTTGGGAACAAGCGAATATAGAAGTCAGCAGTCTGGAGTCCTACCAGGAGAGCTACTGAAGCGAGAGATGGAGAAGGAGAATCCAGTCAGTTCGCTGAGGTAAAAGCTGTCCAACTTGCTCTTGATGTGGCTGAACGTGAAAATTGGCCTATCCTTTACCTCTACACCGACTCATGGATGGTAGCCAATGCTCTATGGGGTTGGCTAAAGGACTGGAAGAAGCATGGTTGGCAGAGGAAAGGAAAGCCTATTTGGTGTGCTGATCTATGGCAGGACATTAATGCACGGCTGGAGAGAATTCCAGTGAAGATGAACTGTTCTTAGCTCGGTGGGCCCATGATTCATCTGGACATCAAGGCAGAGATGCACCCTACCGATGGGCACGCGATAGGTCAATTGACTTATCCACGGACACTATCTCCCAAGTCATACATGACTGTGACATCTGTGGTGCTGTTAAGCAGGCTAAGCAAATCAAACCTTTATGGTATGGTGAGCGATGGTCAAAGTACAAGTATGGTGAAGCCTGGCAGATTGACTACATTTAATAGCAGTTATGTTTAACTAGATAAATTACCAGATTAAACTAATGTAGCTTAAGTACAGTGTAAGACTATTTAAGTTTTCCTATATTAAGAACTTGTATTGGAGTAAATAAATCATTTCAATTATACTGTAGGAAGATTTCCAATAAGAACTATTCTGTAAGAGAAATTTCACTTTGATCTCCAAAATCAGCATATAAGCAAACATGTAAACTATCAAATATTTGTGTTTAATTTCTAACCACAAAAGTAGGAAATCTAAATGAACAGGACTGTACAACATAATATGCAATTAACATTAAAATTCTTACCTTTATTAGATTTGGATGATTTGTTCTTGTTAGGTTTAAATGAGCCCCTTGATTTATCTTCTCTATCCTTAATAAATTTCTGCACATCATCCAATGAAAGTTTCTGAAGGACAACTACAGGCTTAGCTCCTTTATTTAGATCTTCAACTAGCCCAATCTTCTCTACTTTGTCCTTCTGTTCACCTTTAAATTCAGTTTTCCTTGATTCCTGAGTGATATTGCCATCTTTATCACGTTTGATTTTTGGAATGACAAAATGTTTCAGTGTGCCAGACCTTGCTCCCAACAAATAACTGGGAAACTCTGCTTTATTGTCAGCATGTGCTTTATTACTATCTACTTTACTCTTATTACCATCTGTCCTTCGTTCGTCCTTGCTGTTGGGCGATTTAAAAGCAGGTTTATCAGGTCTTGATTTACTAGAATCTCCTTTACCTTCCTGTTTAATGCGAGGGCTGTCAGATCTTGATTTCGGATCTCCGGAAGAAAACCTTTCCCTTGATTCACCAGACTCGTGCCTGTGTTTCCTTTCAAATTTTTCAACTTTTGAACCATCAGATTTAATACCATGCTTAGAATCATGTTCGTTTTTGTTTGAGGATCTCAAATATTCAGGCCTTCTAATCTTGGATGGATCTCCTCTGTATCTCTCTGACTCTTCCCTGTCATCAGGTCTTTGTCTAAGGCTATCATAGTCACGTTTCAGTGTATCAGAAACTGAACGTCCATCAGGTCTTTGTTTTGTTAGATCAGATCTACTTTCAGATTTTATCCTCGAAAGATCAGATTTCGCATCTAGTTTATGCCTAGACATTTCATTTTTTTTGTCTGACAATGGTTTACTGGAGTCTTTCTTGCTATCATGTCTATGTTTTGGTGTTTCGGGCCTGCCTTCACTCTTCTGTTTTGGCATTTCAGGCCTCTGCCTTATTTCCTGCTTGCCATTATTTTGTTTACCCTCATTTTGTTTCATCTCTATTTGCCTGCTCTCATTTTGTTTGGATTCTGTCTGTCTGTTCTCATTGTGTTTCACGTCCATATGTCTGCTTTCATGTTTACTTTCACATTTAGCTTCTACCTGTTTATTCTCATTGTGTTTACTTTCCAATCCCCTGCTCACATTTTGCTGAAATTCCATTTGTCTTTTTTCATTTTGCTGAACATGTGTCTTTTGACCCTCAAAGTCTGATGTTTTCATAAAATTCTCAGGATGGTTTTCAGGTTTAAATTTAAGAATTCCAACAGTATCTTCTTGGCGAACACACACGAACCCATCATTATACTGCTTACTTTCTTCAGGTTTTCTCATGGTGTCCAAATCCTGAGTTACTGTTGCCTGAGAGTCTGCTCTTCCTGCTTGCTGCAGATCAATACTAACCATCAATGCTGGCTTTGCCCCATTTCCTGCAGAACCTGTCTCCTGAGAAGCTGCTCTACTTCCTCCAGTAGTACCTCCAGGCTCCTGTGGTTTGTTTTCTTGTTTTCTCTTCTTCAGAGGCTTATCTGCAAATTAAGAAAAAAATCAGAAATGCTATGTAGAAATGAGTAAATGTTCAGGCAAAAATGTCCATTCCCCTCCACTCCCACTAATTAATTTTCCTCAGCATGTATGTGCACACACAACAAAACCCATTGAAGCAAGAATAGAATTTTCCTAATGAATACTTTTTAATGTATTCAAGCTATTGTCCATTGTCAGTCTACCATGTGCCAATTACTAAAAACACACTCAAAACATGAAATTGAAGTACCTGTAAAATTGTCAAGAGAACCATCTAATAAAGCAATTGCAATACATAATGACCCAAAAAAATTACTACTATAAAAGATTTCTGCAGATTCAGTGTGATTCATTATACATGAACTAAGCAAGGACCTGTGATGATAAAACAGAGGTTCTCCCTACTTAGATCAGTGCATCAGTTGGGACTTCACAGATATTGTAGCCAGGGAACACACGAACAACAAACAAAACTGACTAATTTCAACATTCCATGTTTCTCTGTGAAGCAAGGACTATACAGCTGAAATCTATACCATAGCACACAGATATTAGATAGGGGGCTACTTACACACTAAAAAGTTTGAGTATTTTCCCTTTGCAATCGTAATAATCATTTATCTGAATCTGAGCAAAGCCTTTGACACTGTGCCACACGACATCCTGATCTCCAAGCTGGTAAGATATGAATTTGGTGGATTGCGCTAGTTTGAAGCTAGCAAGAATGTTTTGGTGAGAAGAACTGGATTACAGGCTGTGAAAGGAAAACAATGGTGATGTCTACTTCCCTCATAGGCTGAGAGATACAAGAAGAATCAAAACATAGATAAGGCTCTACTCCTGCTGGAGAGCTCCAAACTGCATCTCTCTCTCTAACCTCACCCTCCATTTCTCTGCCATTTCTCTGATTAATCCTCTTTGCTTCCTAACCCCCTGGCCAAACCTCCATTCTTCCTTGGGACAGAGGTAAGGTTGAGAGGGGTAGGGGGAGGGTAAAGGGGTGGTTGGGAGCCCCTCCTGGGGACTCAGGTTTCTGGGAGGGAAGTTGTGTTTCTGTATTACCTTTTAATTTGTAAATTTCTGTCTATAACTGTATAGACTGTAAATATCTGCTTGTATATTGTGCTAGCTGTAAATAATAAGCTGACTGAGTCTAGTCTGGGTGATTTCCAAAGTGTGGGGGGGCAGGGAACACCCAAAGCATCACATCTTTTATTTGGCACTCCAGCATGGGGCAAATTGATTTTGAGTGATTGTTAATTAACTCTGGGAATCAGAATGAAGACAATGAAGCTATTTTACTTAGTGGGGGCTATCGTGTGGCCTATCTTCTGTTTTCTTGCTTATAATTGGATCAAAGCCCAAATTGGTTACTTTTTGTTTAATCTAATTTTGAAGAAGATCAAAACTAAACTTACATCCTTTTTTTGGAGTTGAGGGGATTTCATCCTTGGCTATATAGGGTTTAACATCACTGAGTCTTTTACCAGTAACATTACAGGGGCATTTACCACTAACATTACAGGAAATGGAAGTATTACTTCTGTTTTATCTGCTGCCCTAATGAGAGTAATCTTACCTAAGACTCAGGTGGCTAACCCTTGTTCAGAATATTCATGTCAGACTGTGGTATTTCTGCTGTGTGTGACCTTAGGTCTTAAAATTTTTTATTTTATAATATTTTTAACATTATGCATGAGAAACTCGAGTGTGATGCCTTTAAGAAGTAAAAAGAAGGGGCCAGTGTCCCATATGAATGGTAAACAGACTGAGATGAATGGCAATCCAATCAAAACAGTGATAGCTCGGGCGCCACCGCTACACCTCCTCCCCTAGATTCTGGGTAAGCTGTCAACGTTCGTAACCAAAAATGATAACATGGAAGGATGCCCAGGAACACAGGGAACTACCCAAACTCAAGATTTTCTTCAGCTAGTAACACTAATTCATCCAGTTCGCCTCCCCAGGCAGCAGAAAAAAAAGCTAGCCCTAAGGCAGATTTGAACTCACAGGCCTCAGGTCAGACCCCCAAAAGTTCAAAACTGCTAGTGGACTCATCAAAAATCCGTCTCAGTGCAGGTTCTCTTGGCTCCTGACAAAGCAAAAGCTAAGACACAACATTTGACAAAGAGTGATTCAAAAGAGGACTTAGGGGAGGGGGCTTCTGGTGCTCAAGAGGAGGAAGAGGAGACATACAGTCATCGAGATTTGGCAAACATGCTCAGATCCCAGTACTCTGATGAGAAGAGCGCTGTGAGGTTGGCTGCCAAGAGGGAGGATGGTTCTGATGAGTTTAAGAGTGCTCTTAGGAAAGTTCTGTTTCTAGGCCAGGGACAACCAGATCAACAAGAGGAAGAGGAGAAGGATGACATCCAGGATTCCAATGATCCCCTCAGAGAGGTCAGGGAAGTTAGAAAGGAATACTCAAGGGAATCAGGAGAGCCAATCCTAAGTTGGCTGGTGAGATGCCGTAGCATTGGTGCCAATGCCCTGCAGGTAGGAGACAAGTCTGCCAAGCAGCTGGGACCACTCACTAAGGAGAGTGGAGTGGACAAATACCTAGCAAGTCCTCTTGGTAAGGTTAGCTTGTGGACACGCCTTCTGTTGGCTGTGGCTATGAGATATCCTTCTCGAGATGATCTGCCATGGGCTGCCAAGAAGTGGAACACCATTGAGCAGGGAATTAAGCTTCTGAAGGAGTTTGTTGAGAAGGAAGTGCTTTATGGAGATCATGGCACACATGAGCCTGATGACATTCCTCTGGGAACAGGTCTCATGAAGAAGCTTATTAAGCTTGCTCCTTCATCCTATGCTAACATCTTGGCCAGCAAGTTTCTATCAAGGAGTGATAATGGAAGGTCTTTCACTGTTGGTGAGTTCACTGACCAGCTCAGGCAGGTAGAGGACAGCTTGTCACATTCTGCCCTAGCCTCTGCTATAAAAACTGAGACTACAAAAATGAAAGAAATAAAGAATAACATTAAAGATGGCATTAAAGATAGTATGAGAGAACTGGAAGAGGAACTTAAGACCATTTCCAATCTGGTAAAGAATACCATCCCTGCATCATCAGAATGGGTGCATGTTTCTGCCAGCAGGAACAGACGCTCACCTCCTGCAAGGCAATTCCAGCCCAGGAGGAGACAAATTCCACCTAGACATCAGCAATCATGTGCGTCACTGTGGATAACTCTGCATAATCAATTTGACGAGAACATGAACAAATGGGATGGTCAACCTACTTCAGCTCTTTCAAAGAGAGTCAGGGAACTGCAGAGTGGCAGAAACAGAGGCAGCAATGCCAGAAAAGTAGCTGTCACTTCTTCAGCTCCCCAGAGCAAGTGCAATTATTCCAACAATTGCAATTTCTCTCACAACACCACCAATCACTGTGTACACCCTACATGCCATGTTCAGCATTAGGGGTGCCCTGCCTCCAGCCAGGAGGAGGAAAGGGATAGTGGAGAGAACCGAATCTATTGGAATGTATTCATTAGGTGGCCTGGCAGTTCAAAAGTTGGGCAATACAGGGCTTTAGTTGACACAGGTGCTCAATGTACTTTATTGCCATCCAATTGCAAAGGGACAGAGTCCATATCTATTTTTGGAATCGCTGGTGGATCTCAAGAGTTAACTAAGATACAGGCTGAGATCAGTTTAACTGGTAAAGAGTGGAAGACACATACTATTGTAACTGGTCCTGATGCGCCTTGCATTCTGGGAATTGACTTTTTCAGACAAGGTTGTGTATACGGTTAACACTCCAGGGGGAGTAACCCTGAACCTAACCCTAGGTGGTCTTGACCCCTCCCCAGGGGAGGGTCTGAACACCACCAGGTAATGGCTAGCCCACTCCCCCTTCCTGTCTAAAGATCCATAAAAGCAGGGGGACTTCCTGTTTCTATCTCTCTGCACTCTCTGCACTTCCTGCACTTCCTGCACTTCCTTCCTGCATACCACCATCACCATCCTGTTCCTGGTTTCTCTTTGTTTTACCATGTGGCTGTCACCATCAAACTCGGGTTCTATTTATGCATTTTGTATTTGCTTTTTCCCTTCCCTGTACCTTTGTAACTTCCCTACCTCAGATACCCTTTTTACATTATTGTTAAGCTTTTCTTTTTAACGTCCAAATCGAGTGAGATTCATTTATTTCTGTGTGCTTACTTTTCTCTCTCTCTCCAACTAATCCCTTTCTTTTGGGAAAGGAGGGGTAAGAGGGAGGGGCACTCTATAAAAATTGTTATTGGTTATATCAAATCTATCTGAGGTTGGACTGGATGATCTTGGAGGTTGTGCTAGTTTGAAGCAGGGTAGAATGTTTTGGCGAAAAGAACTAGATTATAGGCTGTGAAAGAAAAAAGCAATTGTGATGTCTCCTTCCCTCAGAGTCTCGCTGAAGAATGTAAACATTAGATAACACTTTCGCCATTTTTGCCTTCACTTTTGGGCTGGGCTTTGAGCTGCATCTCCCTAACTTCTCCTGCCACTCACCTTTGCTTCTTAACCTCTTGGCTGCACCTCTATTCTTACTTCGGACTGGGGTAAGGTTGAGAGGGGCAGGGGGAAGGTGCAGGGGTGGTTGAGAGCCCCTCCTGGGGGCTCAGGTTTCTGGGAGGGGAGTTGTGTTTCTGTATCACTTTTACCTTGTATATTTCTGAATATAAAGAAAATAGCTGCTTGTATATTACGCTAGCTCTAAATAAATACCTTCCTTTATATTCCCAGAACCGGCTGAGTCTGGTGGGATATTTCTAAAAGTGGGGGGGGGGGCGGGGTACATCCAAACCACCACAGAGGTCTCTTCCAACCTGGTTGATTCTACGATTCTATGATTCTGGAAATTTAAATTAGAACCAAGACAGGTTGTTTCAAAGACACTAAGGGTCACAAATGGGCTTTTGGAATAGCATCTGTAGAGATTGAGGATGGTAAATTGAAATTGTCCATTAGACCTGAACTTTCTGATGAATCTGCAGTTGTGGGACATCATGACATAGAGGACTTGGAAGTGCCAATTGCTACTCAAACTGTTCACCACAGGCAGTACAGAACTAACCGTGACTC